>NW_024096981.1:0-210595 GCF_016545835.1 Crotalus tigris
TGAAAAATCCAGCAAAAGGGGCAACACAAGGTAACTACAGGCCAATTACCTGCTTACCAACAACTTTCAAATTACTAACTGGTGTGGTAGCTGATGCAGTACAACAGCATCTAGTTGAAAACAATCTCTTTCCACCTGAGCAGAAAGGAAACCGCCCCAACAGCAGAGGAACAAAAGAACAACTCCTAATAGACAAAATGATCTTGGAAAACTGCAAGAGAAGGAAGACCAACCTGAATGTGGCATGGATTGACTACAAAAAGGCATTTGACTCTCTGCCACATGATTGGATAATAAAGTGCCTAGAAATAACAGGAGTCAGTAGAAACATCAGAAAATTTGTGCAAAGATCGATGGCACAATGGAAGACACAGATGCAGATCAATGGTGAGAGACTGGGAGAGGTTAATATCAAGAGAGGAATATTTCAAGGAGATTCATTGTCACCATTACTATTTGTTATTGCACTGTTTCCTCTGTCAACAATACTGAATAACTCAGGACATGGCTATCAAACATCAAAAACATCGGCCAGACTATCCCACCTCCTTTATATGGATGATCTGAAGCTGTATGGAAAAACATCATCTGAAATAGAATCGCTGCTCAACACTGTCCATATATATAGCCAAGATATTGTTATGGAGTTTGGCTTGGACAAATGTGCCACGCTTACTATCAAACAAGGAAAAGTAGTGAAAACTGAAGGAATCAAGATGCCCCACGAAAATAACATTAAGAGTCTGGATGAGGAAGAGTACTACAAATACTTGGGTATCCTTCAAGTTGACAATATCAAGCACACTGAAGTCAAGAAAAAGATTAGAGGTGAATACATCAAGAGAGTGAAGAAGATCTTAAAGTCCAAACTCAATGGAGGAAATACCATAAAGGCAATCAACACCTGGACAATCCCAGTCATTAGGTACACAGCTGGATAGTGGACTGGACTCCTCCAGCAGAACTAAAAGCATGGATAGGAAGACGCAGAAAAATAATGACAGGCATCATGGCCTTCACCCACGTATGCTTGACAGACTTTGAATATATCAAGGCAAATAGGTGGGAGTGATGCTACAAGTACATCAGATGGTTGAAGAAGAAAAAATGGCTTTGGAAGAATATCTGAAGAACAATGATGAAGATGCACTGAAATTAGTATATCAGGAAGGCTTACGGACTACTGGAGAGATCAAACTGTCCTACAAGAAAGACCAAATGAAGAACAGAATAGAGGCAGGGGAAGACAAAGCACTACATGGCCAATACATTAAAAAAATAGCTGGGAAAGCAGATAATAACAAGACCTGGCAATGGCTAAGAGCAGGAAAATTGAAGAAAAAGACTGGGGGACTAATTCTGGCTGCACAAGACCAAGCCTTAAGGACAAATGCATATAAAGTCAAAATTGAGAAGACAGCAACAGACAGTAAGTGCCGCCTATGCAAAGAAGCTGAAGAAACAGTGGACCACCTGGTAAGCTGTTGCAAGAAGATTGTACAGACTGACTACAAGCAGCGGCATGACAAAGTAGCAACAATGGTACATTGGAAGATCTGCAAAAAATATCATTTGCCTGTAAGCAAAAACTGGTGGGATCATAAAATAGAGAAAGTCATAGAAAATGATACAATTAAACTGCTCTGGGACTTTGGAATTCAAACAGACAAGCACCTGCAACATAACACCCCAGACTTAACAATTGTCGATAGGAAAGACAAAAAAGTCTGGATAGTGGACGTGGCAGTGCCTGGAGATAGCAGAATAGAAGAGAAAGAACTGGAGAAGATAACAAATACAAAGACCTACAAATAGAAATAGAAAGACTGTGGCAAAAGCAAGCAAGGGTAGTACCAATAGTGATAGGCTCCTTGGGTGCAATCCCAAAACAACTGGAGCACCACTTGAACACCATTGGCATTGACAAATTCGCTATTAGTCAATTGCAAAAGGCGGCCTTACTAGGAACTGCTTCCATCCTGCGACGATATCTGTAATATCATCAAACATCTACATCTGCCTATCCCAGGTCCTGGGTAAGGACTCGATAGGTAGACAAAATGCCAAATCCAGTCTGAACATCTGGCTGACATCTGACATCTGGCTGACAGCCAGGCATGCTGGCTGAGGAATTCTGGGAGTTGAGGTCCACAAGTCATAAAAGGACCAAGTTTGAAGATCCCTGAGTTAAAGAGATAAAGATGCTCTGGAACTGAATTCAATTCCATGTCAACAGTATGGAAGTGGTTTATTATGTATTGCCATCTTCTGGCCTACAGTTATGTTATTTCTGAGTGGTGTCCCATCAGAACTAGGTCCAACCTTGCTTGCTTATTTGCAGATCCCATATAGATTTGGCCCAATGCAGGCGCTTGTTGACTGTAAACGCTAGGCCTATTCCTAAACATTCTTGGCAACTTGTATATAGACTACTATATTTTGTTTTGAGAGCCAGATTAATATAATGGTCAAAGACATCTTTTTAGCAATTGAGAGAGAATGACTTCTGGTACTGCCTTATTCAAAAGCCACCTGGGTAATTTAGGGCAGAAGAAGATAATGGCAGATCAGTTTTGAAAATGTTGCCCAGAGAACTACAGAGACATTTCCAGACAGTCACCAAAAATCAAGTCTGATTTGAAGGCATTTTCCCCCTCCCCTGCCAAAAAAATTCTGCTTCTTTGGGTCCACTAAAATAGCTTCTCTGTTTACTTTAACATGCCTTCAATTGTTTTCTCAAGTTTGAGTAAACAATCCACCTTTCTAAATCCTGAAATCCTTCTCTTATATTCCCAGAATTCCCTGGGTTAACTGGAGAATTCTGGGAAATACAGAATATTAGGTTGAAAGAAGTAATTCAATAGATATTTTTTTAAAAAATAATAAAAGGAACAAATCAATAAAGCAGAAGGTATGACAAAGGCATCTGCAAGTCTATTGTATGTTTGGGGAGACCTATTCTTTCCTAAACTGAGGACATACACAAACACATATCTTCATTATTATTATATATATAGTTATATTATTTATATAATGCATATTATATAATTTATAATAAACATCTCTCCTGCTACATATTTTCAGGATTATTATGGTTTAGTGGATGTTTACCCTAAGCAAGAGGCTGGCCAACTCATACATACGCAATACAAACATTAGAAGATTTTTTTTTCAATCTCTCCCTCAGTTTTTAATTAATGTTTTATTGACTATTGTATTGATTTTGTTTTTAACTATTGTTTTATTATGCATTATATTACTTTTTAAAAACTATCTTGAGATACTTTGGCATATGAAGCAGCATAGAAAGGTATTCAATCAATCAGATAAGTATTGCCGTCTATTTTAAATCTTTTATTGAGAAATCTTGTAGCTATTCTGCTATCTGCATTGATATGCATCTGGTATGTCAAATGTTATGCACTGAGAAGTAAAATGGAAATGAAAAATTGATTTCAAGCAGAGCCAGTACATGTGAATATAACCTTTAAACAATGAAGTTACACAGATAGCGTCACTTTCAAAACAGCCTTTAGCCGTCTTGTGAAGGGGGAGAGGAGAGCAGGGGACCAAGTGAGAAAGAGATTCAGTAGAAGAATATGCATTTCCCATTCAAGGGAAAAATGTGGAGTAATCAAATTTAGCAAACTTTTCTTTCAACTGTATTGTCTCTCTATTCCAGGGGTGTTAAACTGCCAGCCCGCAGACCGAATGTGTCATGGCGAAATCACGATATGTCACAACACGTCACGTGAAGTTGCAAGTTTGACACCCCTGCTCTATTCTGTCACTGTCACTGTCAGCCCTCCCAAGTAAACCAGACAGAAAACACAACTAAATGAATGAATTCTACTTTATTGTAAGGCTACATTAACAGAATCTTGCAATCTTAACTGTTTGATTTCATTAGAGCAAGTCCTTTCTAAGTTTCTTTCTCTGACTATTAAGGGACTGTAGACTTCTGCCTCTCTTGTCTGACTATTTCCTGGGCAGCTTTTCTTCCCTTCTTCCCCCAAGATCGTCCACACATCCCATTACAGGCACCATGTCATGCCCTCCCCTCAGCTGTCCTTGAAAACTGATAAAGGAAGATTCCTCACCTGAAGTGATAGTGCCCTGTGGCTCTGGAGACACAGAAACAGAGTATGTGCTTTTCTCTATACAGAAACATTCATACTAGCCTCATTTCACCATTACTGCATAAATACCCAGAGTGCACAGGACAATTTTACAGCACCCTGCTACTTTCAGATCCCAACCTTGCTACAACATATAATATTGCCAGGTTCTCCCTAGCAGTGTTGCAATTTGTCAGATGATAACCTGTGCCCTAAACTAGAGTTAATGAGCACCCAAATCACCATATTAGAATGCTCTATAATTTAATATAGCTTTCACATACTAACCTTTTGTGATCACCTATGCCCATCAAATGCTCCTACCTCCCTTTTGTTAGATTCTTTAGACTTGTTTTTCACATATGCTTTGCTTTAATACATATCTCTTACATCTTTTAGCTTTTCATAATTTTTAGGCATTGATGTATCTTCTACCATTTTAAATTGACTAGTATCCCACTATCTCCTTATGCTGCTCTAGGACCATAATGAAGATTTGATTTGATTTCATTTGCTATATTATCTTCTCTTTCTGGGAAAGGATAGATACCTTTTGACAGCCCTTTGCAGCATCAGTGGGTAAGATTTATGATGCAAACTCCCTTGACTGGAACAAGAGCCAGTCATAGGACCAGCTTATCCCAGAATTGTATTGTTAACATTCAGTGAGCACCACTAGACAGCAGTGTGACTCAAGAAACAGAAGGACCGGTAGAAGAAACTGAGAAAATAAAATTCATTGACTAAAAAAATAGGTGCCTTATAATACAAGGCAAAGATCTTATTCAAGATTGTAATGCAGATAGATAAAATCTGTCTTTAAAATTCTTAGAACCCCTATATATGTTTTTTTATCAGTTGTGCAAGCATCTAGGCATTTTCAAGACACCTGCCAAAAACTGTTTATCAACAATTTAACTAATATACACTGGCAGGAAGGGGGGAAATGCACCCCATACAGCTGAATCATGAAGAATAAAATGAGACAGACAAATCACAGCAAGACATCTTTAAACAGCTTCATCAAAAATTCTTATGGGTTCCAATTTAAAACATTCAACACAAATGAAAAAGTCATTTCCCTAAATTCTACAGTAAGAGTGAATTTGTTTGAACAGTGGTTGTATGAACAAGCTATGATGGCCAAATCTTCAGTTAATGCTAAGCCTTAATGGGCAGGGTCACCATATGCTGGGCAAAAACAAAACACAGGAAACCCTAAGTTTCATGAAACAATGTTACATGTAAAATAATTTGCCCATACTCATTCCAAATCATAACATCTAATCCAACATTGGCAGCTCTCCAATAAAGACAAATCTCTCCTGTCATTTATCCCATAATCGCTTAATCGGAATTCCATAGAAGAAGGAACTGACACTGATCCACCATCCTAACACTATCCAATTCTCTGCATGGCAGAAGTATGCTAAATGTTTTGTCACAGAACCAGCCTGTGAAAAAGTTTTCAAGGATGGACTTCTTCCAGAATACTTAGAAAGCCAGGTTTCAGTCAACATGTTGCTTTGAATGGGAATGCTTCATAATGTCTTCTTAAAGACATGCAGATAGAATATTTACTAATGTCAGTGGAAACACATCACAATTCTATAGTTCCTAAGAGCAAGACAGCCAAGGCCTGTACACTTCAATGCTTCTCAGATACATAAGATGTTTTTAAATTGTGCTACTGGTTAATAATATGCATGATGCTAGATGCTCTATTTTGAATACCGGGCTGATGTAAAACAATATCTCAAATCTTTTGGGACAAATGCAAAACAATTCAGGGCTGCTGCATCTTAAATCACTGTCATTGAATTAGACCAAAGGTCTGTCTAAACCAGCTGACATTATATTACCAAGCAAACTGATTTGAGAGATTAAGCCTGGCATCTAGGCATAAGCAGATAATATAACAAATTGCCCAAAACTAGAAATGCTTCCAGATGATCAATGGCATGATAAAAAAATTATTTTACTTCTAAGAAAACATTATTTTTCATCCATAAGTCTACCCTGGGGTGATAGAAAATTAACACAGTCATAATAATACTGACAATATGGTGAAGTTGTTGAAAGGCCATTGTGAGGAACCTATGATCCTCTAAAACAGGGGTCCCCAACCCCCAGTCCGTGGACCAGTACTGGACCACGTAATGCCAGCAACTGGTCCGCACAAACAAGCAAAGCCCCATCTGCGAGATGCAGGCAGGACACAAAACCACGCCCCCTCCGGTCCGCGGAAAAACCTTTCTCCATGGAACCGGTCCCTGGTGCTCAAAAGGTTGGGGACCTCTGCTCTAAAGTGGCTAAATTATAACTGTAGCCTGCATGATTAATGATGAAATGTACTAGTTTAGCAACTCTTAGAGGATCCCCTAGGACAGGGGTAGGTAACCTTGGCTTTTTTATGCCTCAGGAATTCTGGGAGTTGAAGTCATAAAAGAGCCAAGGTTGCCTACCCCTGCCCTAGGACCACCTAGGAGAGTCCCATGAGCAATAGTTCTATAGTTACTAACTATCAACAAAGGGAGATTGGGATGTTTTGCCTCCAAATCTGAGCACAGGATACATTTCCACAAATTGTAATGCCTGCTTTTGTCATTGTGTATATACAGTATATTATCTTCAGAATGAGCCAGTCAGACACTGAACTGTAGAAGAACAGCTGAGTAGAATCCTCTCATCCTAAAATGTTTTAGAATAAAAGCAGGGTAGAAATCACCAGTTTAAGAGAAAGCTTAAAGAAAGGAAATGGTTAAAGAGGGCCAAATTTAAAAGGCAAAGCTGTAAGAAATTTTACACATTAATGTTGGGTCTTTCTTTTTACTGTAAAGAGAAAGCCATTCCACTTGGCAAATGATACCCATGAGACAATCTACCATTGAAAGAGGTTGATGTTGCTATCAAGTGGAAACCTACAAACTGTGTTAGGGAGGCTAGGGCTATCTTTAAAATCATAAGCTTAAAGGGGTCATGTAGTTGAGGACATTTCTTTGTTTGTTTACTGGACTTATATGGCTCTACAGTAAGTGGCTCATAACAATCCATCGAAAGATAGATCGGTGTTTCTCAACCTTGGCTGCTTTAAGCTCTGAGGACTTCAACTCCCAGAATTCCCCAACTAGCATGGCTGGCTGAGGAATTCTGGGAACTGAAGTCTACATAGCTTAAAGCAGCCATGTTGAGAAACACTGACATAGATAAAAACAAAAGTGCTCTCCCTCCCACCAGCCCAGATTCTCCTAGCTCAGGGGTGTCAAACTGGTGGACCTTAGGCCAGATGCATCATGCACAGGCCACACCCACCCCAGCTCCGTAAAGGCAAAAAAACATTACGATACATCACAATACATCACGTGACATGATCGAGCTTGACATTCGTGTCTTAGCTCAACCCTCACCCCAGCCCAATGTGTTGGGGAAGAGCCAGGTTGTCATGGCTAAAAGGGTAGTGATCCCTGTGGGACACTGTTCCAAAGGGCTAGGGGTGGACTTTGAGAAGGCATGCTCCAAGGCTCTATCAAATGGCAGTGTTTAGAGGAGGGGATCTGGAACACACCCACCCTAACCTATTGGGACAGACGGATAGCCTCAGGGAGAGGAGGTCCTACAGATAACTTGGTTCTCTCAAGATCAATCCAAGCAAAGGAGTAGTTCAAATATAAATGCTCACTAAACCATCCAAAGAGCTAAGCGTGCACTTTGGGATTTAGAATAGCCAAGCTAGATCAATTGTTTCCAGAATGAAATATTGGGGTTGTGGGAAGCAGGCAGTGTAAACAGATACTCAGCCTCAGGTTGTTTTGAATTAACTTAATAGTTATGACCTTTTCCACTGATGCAGAAGGCAGGACATTCCTCAGGTAATAATAACATTTCATGAGGTTAAGGTTAATCATATGTTAATATTTTCTGAGAAGGAGTCATGTTAGTCTGAAGCCAAAAAAAACAATAAAATCTCAGGCCACCTTAAAAATTAATGTATTATCACATAAGCTTTCACAAACTACACAAGTCATCTCATCATAGCATCTGATTAAATAGAAAGTGTTTTATAAAAGCCTATATGTCATAACACATCTACTACTCTTTAGTATGCTACAGAACGTTGAGTCACATTGTGCACCAGTTGTGCCCTTACCTGGATCCTGAGGCCCTGCTCATGGTCACACATGCCTTAGTCATCTCTCTGCAGGATTACTGCAATGCACTCTACCCTTGAAAAGTATTCGGAAGCTGCAGCTGTTACGGAATGCCAGCATATTCCTAGGAGTTCCTAGGGCTGCACATATAACCCCATTACTGCACTAGCTGCATTGGTTCCCAGTTCGCTTCTGGGTCCATTTCAAGGTATTGGTCACTACTTTAAAGTCCTACCTGGGTATCTAAGGAGCCATCTCCCCCTGAGAGGGCAAGCTCATCCCACTCATGACAGTGGAAGAGGCCTGCTACGGATACCATTTGCTAAGGAATTAAAGCAGGCAGGTTCAAGGGTGGCGCTAGCTGCTGGAGATGGCTGATGGGTTAAGAAGATCTCATCCACATCCCATCAGTCTCTTGGGTCTTGTTTCGGAACCTTGACACAAGATCCAAGAGACGGATGGGATGGGGATGAGGGCCTCAGGCCAATTGGGAAAGCCAAGTTTTGATACCCCATTTGAAAAGCCAAAACAGAGAGGGCAGTATTCAGACTTAGTTTAATGTCATGGTTCTGACAGACAAGAGACGAATAAAGCAGAACTCCAAGACTTCAAAATTCCTCAAAGAACATGTTTATTAGTTACAAAGTATTGGCATGGTCAAAAGTGAAACCAAGTCTGAATACACAAGTAACAATTGCCCAATTACAAAGTTTAATGTCCCACCCACAAAACTATGCAAGGAACTATGTTTCCCAATTATTCTCATTTGGCAGGCATTTTTATGCAACGCCCAGTCCCTAGTCTTGGGAGCAGCAGATGATCTTGGTTCCCACAAGACAAAAAATTATTTTGACCAACGAAGCACCTTGGCAATCCCCCCTCCATTCTATGTGGCAACCTAGAATGAGAAGAAAAAATGGCTGCAGCCATGCTCATTGTAGAGTTGACATCTTGTAGGCATGGTTTTAGCGCAGTTTTTAATAATAGTTTAATGTTGGTTTGTTTTAATCTTTTAACTGTTTTTTACTTGTTTCTATCATTTGTAAGCCACCCAGAGTCACCTTGCAGGGGAGATTAGTGACATAGAAATTGAATGAATGAATGGATGGATGAATGAATGAATGAATGAATGAATGAATGAGAAGATGTTTTGCCAAGTACCAGAGCAGCAATTAGGTGCCCAGGCTACTGGTTCTTTTGGATTCACAATCAATAAGCATACCGCTGAACAAGGAGACTTCAAGCTCTATTGTTAAATCATAGCAGGGAAATTCAACAGAAACACAAAAAAGCATCACATACTAGGCAAGATGCTCTGCCTTCAGCTGAGCCTGTGCAGAGACTCAAAGCTTAATGGGCAGTTTCAGGGCTTTTATTAAAACCTGGCACAAGACTTCATTGTCCTACTTTTGTGGTTATAAGACTGCAAGACCTGATCTTGACTACCTACCACTAGTACATAATCCTGGGATAGGAGCCTGGGATAGGTTCTGAAGACTTTACAGATAAGCCAGTGCTAACCTAAACAATCTACATGTGAAGATTCCCCCCCCCCCCGCTCCTTCCCTTATTCATCAAAAAGAGTGGAAACAAGCAGGTTAAACATAGCTCAGCATGAACTCTAAACTTCTAGAATTTTTATAATAAAAAGGAGAAATCACAATATGTCACTAAACTCTTTGAAATACAGTGGTCTTCTGCGTTGGCACTATAGGAGAGAGACTTAACATAGGATTTTCATTGTTGCTGTTAAATATAATTGTTTTTCAGGAATGGAGTACACACATTTCTTCAGGCCAATCCTATGTATGTTTAATCAGAAATAAACTCTATCTCTACATTTATTCCCAAATGTATCTATAGGATTATAACCTTAATTTGTCTGTTCTGCCCATCACAGCACCACTGTGCTACTAGAAGCAGAGATTGGCAACCTGGTCCCCTATAGACGTTTAATCTCCAGCAGCCCGATTTCGTAGCCAATAGCAACAAATTGTAGTACAAAACATCTGGAGAGTACTAGGTTACCTATTCTTGATATAGGTTTAGGAATATCTCTTAGCATGTCCATTGTTTCACACGCAGGTAGTGCTTGTTTAGTGACCACCTTTTAGCAACCACTGAGTTACAAGGATGATAAAAAAATATTTTTACAACCAATCCTTGCTATTTATGACCTTCACAATCTTTCCTTTCAAAGGAAAGCTGAAATAAGATCACAAGCACAGTTGTGGTTTCACTTAATGTCCACTTCGCTTAATGACCAAGCTGACAGTCCCAAATGTGGCCGCTAAATGAAGACTAATAAAGGAGAATATTTGTAGTTCAGGGTTGAAATGAGGGGTCCTTGGTGCTCTCTGAGCTGGGTTATTTTCTTGCAGACATTTCATTGCCCAAACTAGGTAACATCATCAATGCTAGTGCTAGCACTCATGATGTCACCTAGTTTGGATAATGAAACATCTGCAAGAAAACAACCCAGCTCAGAGAGCACCAAGGACCCCTAAATTGGGACTACCTGCATAGCAAATCCAGAAATGCATCACCAGAGAAATTCTTGCACATTCACTTCATTAGCACTTTACCAGAAGAATGCTGACTTCATTGCTTCTGTTCCCAGAATCATCATGACATTGGGTCTTCCTGTTGATCGATGGCACGTGGCTGTTTCCTTCAGCAAGTTCCTACAGGGAAGCAATTGCTCACAGCTCCACAGACAATTATATGGATTATAGAACCTCAGAGTTCCATCTAGTTAAAGCCTAAACAGGCTGCGTAAACGGAGACTATAAATATCTCTCTCGCACTCACAAAGGTTGTGAATTGATCACAATTGCAGTATTAAAAAAGGAAGTGCCTTTTTCTATTTTTAAGAACCATGGCTGCAGCAGGTGTTTGGCCCTTAGTTTACATGAATTGCATATTTGACATGCTTGGTTTTTTTTTAATAGTTGGCTTCTTTTTTTTTTAATTTTTATTAAGTAAACATTTAAAAACAGATAGATTCCAGACCAGAATTGTTTTTACTGGGAATGATAGATGGGAAGTTTAACAAAGGAGAGACATATCTAGTGTTGCATATCATAACAGCAGCAAGATTGGTGTATGCCCAGAACTGGAAAAACGGAAATTCCCTGGTTTGATATGTGCAGAGATGGATAGATTATCCTTAGAAATTAAAGACAAGGATGAAACAGAGTATTACGAAGTTTGGGATAAGATGTACTATTGGTTAGACTCGAGGAGAAAAGGTCAGAACAGAGAAAGCTCGTCTAGAAGAGAGAAAGTGTAGATTTTCAACCTCAAAGTGAGCGTAAGATAGAGATCAGAATATGAAATAAGTTATGTTATAAATAGACGTAAATGTGTATGTAAATATGTAAATAGTATAAAATGCAATATGTAAATGGTATAAAAGATCAATGACTAGGAAGATATATGGTATAGTATGTATGGTAAAATAACAGCCAGAAAAGTCACACTGTGTTCAATAGTTGACTTCTATTATTTGTCTATGTATATATCTTTTGAGTGCTTTTAGAGGCCAGGAGTTGATCTTTTTACTGTATACTCTAGCCAGTCTCTGTTAGGATTAGAGATGCTTTAATATTGGAAAAATAAATTAATAAATAAAATGGACCCACTTTTTTTAAAAAGCCAAGATAGCTAGAGTCAATGTTTCTTTCATCTGCTTAATGCTGATGCCAACATCACAGTCTGTTATGATGTTATTGTATTTTACAGCATATTATTTGTTGTTGTTGTTTTTATCCTGCCTTTATCATTTCTATAAATGACTCAAGATGGCGAACTTACCTAATACAACTTCCTCGTCTGTCCTATTTTCCCAACAACAACAATCTTGTGAGGTGGGTTGGGTTGAGAGAGAGCAATTGATCCAAAGTCACCCAGCTGGCTTTCATGGTTAAGGTGGGACTATAACTCAGGGTCCCACGGTTTTGTACCTGGTGCCTTAAACACTAGATCACGGGTCAGGAACCCACAGTTCCAGAGCTGCATGTGGTTCTTTGAGACTTCTCCTGTGGCTCCCAACCTCCTCCGCCATTTGCAGAGAGAGAGACAGAGACAGAGAGAGGCACTTGCGCTTCCCCCCCCTCTCTCTCTTGGGCAGGAGAGAGCCAGCCCAATAAGAATGTGTGTCAGCTTGTCAGAGAACAGTGTGAAGGCAGCTTGCCAGGTGAGCAGAAGATCGGAGAGAGGGACAGAGAGGGGGGAGACAGAGAGAGAGAGGGAGGGAGACAAAGAGAGGGAGAGAGAGGGAGGGAGGGAGAGAGGGAGGGAGGGAGGGAGGAAGGGAGAGAGAGAGAGAAATAGAGAACTCATGCACAGTAGCCTCTATTTCTTTTTAATTAAACTCTTCAATCAAGCTTCCCCCTCTTGTGCGCACACACGCATGCACGCACGCACAAGTTTTGTGCTTCCCAGTGTTTTCTTTTCTCTGGGAAACTAGTCCAAGTGGCTCTTTGAGTGTTTTAAGGTTGCTGACCCCTGCACTAGATCAACTGATTCTCAGTTTAACACTATACATTGCTTGGAAAACCTTAACAGGCAAAAAAATGATTTCCACCTTTGAACATGTCATCATCTTGTTGATGGCATCTTAATAACAGATGTGAAACCTTTTTGGAGGAGTTTTATTTGAAGGAGCAATTCTTTAAAATATTTGGTTCTTATTATAGAAAAATGTATCTTTCGTCAAAGAATACATAACAATTGCAAATAGTAACCAGTACATGAATTAAAGTGCCCATTTGGTACAGACTAGGAGAAACGCAGGATAGCTCACCTGAAGGTGCAACATTATCTTCTGGCACTAGATGAAAATGTTCAGTTTCCCACAAGTACAGGTAGTCCTCATCTTATGGACATGATTGAGCTCAAATTTTATGTTGCTAAGCAAGACAGTTGTTAAGTGATTTTTGCCCCATTTTACAGGTTTTCCTGCCAGTTATTAAGTGAATCATTACAGCTGTTAAGTTAGTAACACGGTTACTAACTTAACCGTGGCTTCCCCGTTGACTTTGCTTGTCAGAAAGTCACAAAAGGGACACTGAAACTGGTGTAAATATGAGTCAGTTGCCAAGCGTCTGAATTTTGATCACATGACTATGGGGATACTGCAACAATCGTGTGAAAAACAGTGGTATAAGTCACTTTTTTTCAATGCCGTTGTAACTTTGAACAGTCACTAAACAAACTGTTATAAGTTGAAGACTGCCTCTATATCTGACAATAAGAGTCAGTTTAGTAAGTTTTAAAATGGTAACAGGCACATTTTACATTGACGTGCTTTTCTTCATAACTGCTATTTATTATTGTATTTTGTTGTTCATTTTAGTTGATGAATTATTCAGAAAACAAGAAAATAAACAAATGTCCATGGTAATTCCCACAAAGGGTACAGTGGGAACATTTGAGATGACTTTGACTATGAAAGAAAGAATTTTTCAAAGCATTCTCATCCAGATTTTGTTAGTCATATACAGTTTACAACTTGAGAAATATCCAAAAATCAATTCTTGGCTTTTAAGAGTTGGCATTTATTATTGGTTGAGCTGATTTAATACTTAATTTACCCAGCAGAAAATAAGGCAATCTTGTTATTTTGCCACTAGATGGTGATCTTTGCACAGTCTTTGATTTATAAAAGCCAGGGAAACAGAGGAGAGTGTTTGTTAGCAAAGCTGAAAAAAAAATGAAACGAAGGAAGGAAGGAAGGAAGGAAGGAAGGAAGGAAGGAAGGAAGGAAGGAAGGAAGGAAGGAAGTCATAGCACCTTTCAGTACAGTATCAGAAGAGACTTTTGACTTGTTTTTCCCCTGGGGAATGGGAAAAACTAATGCTGAACTACATTCAACATTTCACACATATCTTTAAAGCAGGGCTTTTCAACCAGTGGTACGGGTACCACCTGTGGTACATTGGCACCTGGCAGGTGGTACGCGACCATCCTACAAAAGTGGTAGTGGGGGACGGGAATGAGCTGAACCGGTGGCAGCACCGCACAAGCCTGAGTGAGAGATGGCTGGAGCTGCAGGGCTGTCAGGGTTCAGCAGAAGTGCCAGGATCAGCGCCAGGCTCCAGCTGGAGCTGGGCACTGATCCTGGTGCTTCTGCTGAGCCCAGAAGAAGCGCCGATCAGCTGGAATGTTGCAGCATCTCCAGGGTCTTGTGATTTACATTCAGATGCTTGACAACTGATTCATATTTATGACGGTCACAGTGTCCCAGGGTCATGTAAAGTGACCAAAACCTGCTGCAACCACCCAGCATATGGGGGGAATAAAAACCAAACACCCTCCATCCCTGCTGCCAATCCTCAACAGAAATGCTCACAATGAAAACCTCGGGCAGGAGGAAGAGCGCCGACAGGTGGGCAGGCAGGTGTCTTGCTCAGCTGTGGCTTGGGGGCACTTTTTTCAGTGCCATTGAACTTTGAACAGTCACTAAGCGAACTGTTGTAAGTCAAGGACTACCTGTACTTTATCACTTTTTTCCTTTTTTTTTTTTTTTGGTCATCAAGTTTTTGACACCTTGCTAGGCAACGGGTGGTACTCAGATATTGCCATATCCAAAAAGTGGTACAATGGGTGAAAAGGTTGAAAAGCCCTGCTTTAAAGCTCAAAAGGATGTTCTGTATAAGAAGCAAAACACACATGCAAAGCAAATTACAATGTAATTTCAAACATGAGCACAAAAAGATACAATAAAGAAATCTAGAAAAGATGCATAAATTTTGGGAATGTAAAAGCAAAAACACACATCATTTGCTAAAATATGCACAGTAGGATACAGACCTACAAAATTGTTTGTGATAAGAACTCAATATAAAAATGCACAAAGGTGTTCGTGCAGCTTTGAGAGTATGGTAACTGAGGGCAATCTGATATTGAAATTTATGTAAATAACTTATAGTTAGGAAATGAGAATACGAGCAAGGCCCACACTGTCATATCCCTAAATCTAAGAATATGATGAATCTAGTTAAGTGTGTCCAAAATGAATCCCTATCTATAATCCATTGCAAATCGTGAAGTATGTGAATTTAAATGTCTTTTCAAAAGTGCTGACTGCATTTTGAGCAGAAAGTAGGCTATTCCATCATCTCACAGAGCAATAAACCTGCACACAATAAACCTCCATACGATAAACAAGAAGCAACCATCTGCAGTACTTGTGGACAGTCTCATTTCTCCTTCGAAAGAACAAAAATGGTTTCAGCCTTCCTGTGGAGTTGATTTCCCAGTCTGATGTACCTAGCGGAGCTAATATAACCTTTTAATGCATTGCCAGGAGCTAAAAGGGAAAGCTCTTGCCTTTATATTCTGCTGAAGGGTTCCAAAGGTACCTGATTAATTATTTGGGAACCAGAATGCTGGAAGAATAAGAATTGGTTTGTCTAATCTAGTGAAAAATGATTAGGGGCGGTGCTTTTTTTGTAAAAAAAAAAAGAAAAAAAAGGTGCCGGAACTCACACACGTTATACAACCCGCCTTGCCTACCCTACAAGGTTCCATCCAAAAAAGGTGCTGGAACTCCGTTCTGGGCGTTCTATGACAAAAAAAGCCCTGATTAGGGGTGACATGATAGTGTTCCAATATTTGAGGGGCTGCCACAAAGAAGAGGAGGTCAACCTATTTTCCAAAGCACCAGAAGGCAAGACAAGAAACAATTGAGGGAAACTGAACAAAGAGAGAAGCAACCAAGAACTAAGGAGAAACTTCCTAATGGTGAGAACAATTAACCAGTGGAACTGCTTGCCTTCAGAAGTTGTGGGTGCTTCATCACTGGAGGCTTTTAAGAGACTGGACAGCCATTTGTCTGAGATGGTATAGGGCAGTGATGGCGAACCTTTTAGAGACTGAGTGCCCAAACTGCAACCCAAAACCCACTTATGCATCGTCGAGTGCCAGGTGGGTGTGGCCCATTGGCTGGGTGTGGCCAACTGGGTGGGCATGGTCCATTGGGAGGGCATGGCAGTGGTAATGGCAGACTGGGTGGGACTAAAAAGTTCAATCAATCAATTCCAACTTTGCAAGATCTTTTTTTCCCAGCAAGAAGTTGAAATTGACTGATTGAACCTTTTTTTCTTTTCTTTTTTTTTTGCACATGGAGGTGGAGGCCTAAAGTGAAAAGGTTTTATAAAACCCAGCTGAAGGCCTATGACTGGGGTGACGGCGCTCTGAGTACCGCTTCTGGCACCCGTGTCATAGGTTCACCACCACTGTTTTAGCATATGGAACCTCAGAAAAGGGTATACAGTATAAATTCACATTTGGATATCAATCTTACTAGCTAGCCAGGAAACTTTGCTGAATGTCACTCATCTTGGTTTCTTACCATTAAAGATTTCCTCAGAAACGGACATATTAAAGAAAAATATGAAAAATGTCTTTTGCAGATTTACTGCCAACGCAGTAGTAGACAATTGCGTGTATGTGTGGGGTGGTGTAATTCATTACCTTGAGCCAGTTTAAAATTGGAGGTTGGACTACAAAACCTCCAAGGTCTCTTCCAGCCCTATGATTCTATAGAAACTGTTGTGTTCTTGGTTCGCGTGCGAATGATGAAGACACATGGTGACAAGTAACAAACACTTTATTCTCTTTCTCCAAATCTAAGCAAAGGAACAAAAGTCACCCAGGCCTTTTATAGGGCCAGAGACCCAGACAGTGTTAACCAATAGGAATTTAGCCTGTTCACACCTTGTGCATGCAAACAAGGCTGGTACTGCTCTGTCTGGTCCCGGGCAGCTTTTGGAATGCCCGGGACCAATTGCAAAATTTCTGGGCCTGCTGAGTTTCCTCATCAGGCCCAGGACAAAACACCCCTCCCCCCTAGATAGAACACACACACTTCCAATTCTTTTTACAATCAGAATAATAAAATTATATATGTATGTATATATATATATATGTATGTATGTATGTATGTATGTATGTATGTATGTGTATGTATGTGTATGTGTATGTGTATGTGTATGTATATGTGTGTGTGTGTGGTTATTGGTTATTCGGGTTTTCTCCCACGTAAAATTGGAAGTGTCTTGGCAATGTTTCAATGAAGTCTCATTCGTCATCTTCAGGCTGGTGCTTTCGACTTCGTGCTTCTAGGAGCAATGTGTGGTTGTAGCTGTTTCCTCATTTTAACTGCTAGTGGGGGTATGAACTGATTGGATGAGAGCTTGGCTGTGTTCTGATTGGATGGAGGTGTGTTCTGATTGGTTTGGAGCTTGGCTGTGCTCTGATTGGCTGGGGAGTTGGCTGTCCTCTGATTGGCTGGGGGGTTGGCTGTCCTCTGATTGGCTGGGGGAGTGTTCTGTTTGGGTGGGGGCTTTGTTGTGCTCAGGTTAGTCTGAGTTGCAGGGGGATTTAAAATGGTGAGCTGCATTGCTATTTTTTGGCTTCGCGTTCGTGGTCGTGCCTCATCTTCATGGTGGGTGTCAGTTTGCTTCATATATGGATTGGAGGGGTTTAGAGTGGCTAATGATGCAGCTGTAGTCTGGCTTCTGGTTTGTGGTCATGTCTCATCATCGGTGTGGCTTTGGATTTGCTTTTTGTGTGGATGTGTGGTGGTGACATCCTGTGTGGTTTTTGTGAGTGTGGGTCTGGTGTCATTTTTTGTGTTAGGGAGTCGTTTGTCAATCAGAGTGGGTTTCCAAATGGCTGGTAGGCAGGAGGTATCATCTCATTTGTTCATGCTGTGTGGGCGTTTTTCTATCTCGATGGCTTCTCTGATTATTCTGTTATTAAAGTGTTCAGTTTTGACGACAGTTCTGGTCTTTTTAAAGTCAATTTCATGTCCTGTGATTTTAAGGTGTTGGACCAGGGAAGAAGTTGGTTCCTCTTTTTTGACTGAGTTCTTATGTTCTTCAATGCGTGCACTTGGGCAGAATGCTGTCTTAATGTTGTGTTTGTGGAGGATCTTACTGATTCTGTCTGTGGTGCCTTTTATGTAAGGGAGGAGGGCTTTGCCGTTTTCTTGTTCTCTGTCTTGGGTTTTAGTGGGGGTTTCTTTTTGGATTAGTTTGGTAATCTTATTTCGTTGGAATCCATTGGATGTAAGTACATTAGTGAGAGTGTGTAGTTTGGTTTTTAGGTGTTGTTCATCAGCTAAGCGTTTTGTTCTAGAGATGAGTGTCTTGGCTACGGAGTTGATCTGTGCTGGGTGGTGGTGTGAGAGAGCATGCAGATAGCGGTTTGTGTGTGTTTTCTTCTGGTAGATGGTGTGTCCTAGGGAGCCATTGGATTTCTTGTAGACTAAGACATCTAGGAAGGGAAGTTGGTTATTAGCTTCTGTTTCCATGGTGAACTGTATTTTGGGGTGTAGGCTGTTGAGGTGTATGAGGAAGTTGTCCAGTTTTTCTTTCCCATGTGGACCAGATTATGAAGGTGTCGTCTACGTATCTGAGCCAGAGTTTGGGTTTGTGTTCAGATTTTTCTAGAGCTTGGGTTTCAAAGTGTTCCATGTAGAGGTTTGCAATGACAGGTGAGAGGGGTGATCCCATGGGTGCTCCTTCTATTTGTTTGTATTTTAGATGAAGTATGTGTTGGATAGACAATGGTTGGTCAGATCTAGGATATGTTTTGGGGGGTTATATTTGTTTTGGATAGCTGTCAAGGCTTCTTTGATTGGCACCCTTCTCAACACATCAAAAACTATACCAACAAGCTTCTTGATGGCTTAAAACGGAATAGGAGAATGGATGATGATGTGTTGAGAAGGGTGCGTCCTAGTGACTCGGCTCTTGCCAGGTTCTATGGACTACCCAAGATACATAAGCCTAACGTCCCCCTCCATCCTATCGTTGCGTTTAGGGGCACCCCTACCTCTGAATTGGCCAAGTGGCTGAGCATATGCATCAGCCACTTGGCCAATAATAGCAACACCACTGTGAGATCGGCAGACGAATTCTTAAACAAAATTAGAGCCCTGAGGGTGGAGGAAGATGAACTCATGGTTTCTTTTGATGTGGTTTCCCTTTTTACTTCCCTCCCACATGACCTTGCGGTCATGGTCCTAAGGGACCGATTGAATCAAAGAAACCCGGACCAACAACAGGACTCCCTCCAGACTGAAAATCTTATAAAACTGGTGGGAGTCTGTTTAAAGACTTACTTCACCTTTCAGGGCATGATATTCGAACAAACCAAAGGAACACCCATGGGGTCTCCGATCTCCAGTATAATAGCAGAGGTGGTACTCCAACAGTTAGAACACATAGCGATGGCCCAGTACCAACCAAAGTTTTGGGCCTGCTATGTGGACGACACATTTGTAGTCATCAAGAAGCAGCACAAGACTGACTTTATGGGCATTTTGAATTCGGTATACCCAGACATCCAGTTCACAATGGAAGAAGAAAATCAGGGCTCATTAGCATTTTTGGATGTACTAATTCAATGCCAACTGGATGGTTCTTTGAACACCAGGGTATACCGAAAAGCAACTTGTACGGATAGGATTCTCCATTACGAGAGTAGCCATCCTATAGCCCATAAAGTCAGTTGTGTTAAAACCTTATTTAAACGAGTGGAGTCACACTGCAGTATTGCTAGAGCAAAGAAAGAGGAAAGAAACCATCTCTTCCAGATTGCAAGTGCAATGGGTACCCAGTAAGATTCATTAATTGTTATAGTACAGCATCTGAATCCCAGGGTAACCCACCAGTGCCCTCCCCTATATCTGCAACGTTTCAGAGGCAACAGCAAGAATTCTAGTGCCATATAATATAAAAGTAGCACATAGACCTAACCAAATGCTACATGCTGCTATTATGCACCCCAAGGACCCGCTCCCCAACATGGAGAGATCGGCAGTCATATACAAGATTGATTGTATGGACTGCCCATGTAACTATGTTGGGGAGACCTCTAAACGAGTGAAGACCAGGGTCCATGAACACAAACTGGCAGTAAAAAGGGGCGAGCAGCACTCCCAGATATGGGCACACATGGCGGAATTTGGCCACCGCTTTAACTTTAATGAGGTATGCGTCTTGGTAAGTGACAATACAAAGGGGGGCCGGCTGCTCAAAGAAGCATGGCTCTCCAATAGGGACTCCATTAACCGGCATATTGACCTCTGCTCGGCACACTTGGAATTAAGATCATGGAGTGCGACCAATCACCCACCCCATTAACGGCAGCTTGATGGCATATTCAGCAGAGAAATCAAGGTGGATATGCCAACCCCCCGACAAATTGTGGACAATTTAGAGGGGAAGGAGCAACATCCAAAAGCCCCCACCACCCCTATAGTACAGACACGCCTCCAAAAGACTAGGGAGGCGGCAAAAATCGAAGCCCAGAATCTCCATGTTATGAACATTGGGGATATCCCAATTGGAATGCAGGAAAACATCGCAGACGGAGAGGCAAAGAGACAATTAAGATTGACACCCCACTTGCAGCTTGGGAGAAGGAAGGCGATCAATCCGAAGAGGACAAGACGGCTCCCCCGCCCAGCGACGCCAACCGAATTAGGAGAGTATGGAACGTGGGATGACGTTCAGAGTAACGACGTGTGGATGGATAGCCTGAAGAGAAGGCAGAAGAGCGAACCCCAATGGGAGGATGTGGGGGGGGGTTGTGAAACCAGCCTGCTGCATCTCACACCGGTAACATCCATTGACTTTAACGATCCACACCATACTCATGCAAGAACAAGAAACATCAGAGGGAGGAGGGGGGTGGAAGAGGAGCGCGATGACGCCTGAGGGGACCAAAATCCCACCTCCCCCCGCACCGATGGTATTGATGGTAGCGTGTGGAGGAGGGATGCAGAAGACAGCAGTAGAAGGGGGGAGAGACATGATGACTGGGCATGGGCATACTTACGAGGTTTATCATGCGGACAAATGGCTTACTGAATCACCCCAATTCACCGCTGTAACCCAGATAGCTCAGAATGTCACACAAGACTACCCTAGTAACAACTGTGCACAAGGGGGAGGTATTGGAGAAAAAAGAAAAAACACTCGTAGAGAGAACAGCTGCATGGATGTGGATTGGGGAAAAAAGAAAAAGGAGAAATGCAAATCATTACACAAGCCCGAGCAGGAAAGTGGAAGAGGGGGTGAGAACAACCAGGGAGATAGGGAGGGCGTTCCACCTGTCCTGGAATCCAAGGAAAAGAAGACAAGTGATGACATACACGTAGATAAGTGGTGCAGGAAGAAACGGATCACCGGAGTGCAATCCACTCAATTAGGTCCGATAACAAGATCAAGGAGCCGAGTGCAAACCTTGGCTTGCTTATAAGGGACTTCCTTACTTCCTAGCATTTTAAGCCCTGATGATGCTGGCAGGTGACGGTGAAAGCTTGGCATTTTTTAATTAAACTTTTTATAGTTTTAACTACCCTGATGCTCATTTTATTTTATATATATATATAAAATATTCGTGCTCACACGCAGGCAACATTCTTATAAAATAATAAGGTTCTCTAAACAACCCACCCTTTAATGTGGACTTCCTGTGTCTATCTTCTACCCCACATAGGTCCAACTCCTAACCTAGACTGGTAAGGTTTCCTTGTGCTGACAGGAACCTCACATATTCACCTAGGTGCTTAGGAGGGGCCTTAGCCCTTTATGACCTACGCAAGGTCAGAGAGGGTGCCTGGCCTGTCAGCTCACCCGCCCAGCTAGGGGGACCAAGACTTGTACTTAAGGGTGCCTGGCCTACCGGAATGTCTGGTGGGCTCGCTAGACCAGGACTTTTATGCATAGATTTTGCAGGTGACCCCTGGTGAGGCATGCTGGCAAAGTTGCCAGGGCTCTTCCCAGGCTCTGTTAGAGCAGCTGAAATTCCCCAACCCTTTGAAGTGGCTGAGGATTCCCCAACTACCCTGGATGGCTCCACGGAACTTAGTCCCTGAAGCCCGCGACCAGTCTCGGACGTGACCTGCATTGCAAGAGTGCCCCAATAGTGCCCTGTGGCCAAGGTGCCAGAGTCAGGAGCTGTCTCTATGGCAAACCTCTCCTCAGGAGAATTCCTGTCTGGAGCTCTTGCAGATATGCATGACTCCCTGTTTGGCACAATAGCTGAACTGTGAGGATGCCCTTGCACCTCTCTTGGGAAATTCCTAGCGACCTGCAGTACTTCCCAGGAACAGTGAAGCTGGGTCTCAAAATGGTGACCTGAAGTGTGACGTAGTTCCTAGGCCCCCTTCCCCCAAGAGCGGAGGCAGGGGCGGAATCTACAGAGAACCACCGCCAGTGCAGTTGATCGATATGGCGCCGCAGGACACTGCCCTCTTCCAAGGTCAATTCGTATGATAGAGGTCCAGAAATCTTACAGATGACAGCAGGAACTCAGAGATGTCAAGGACCATAGTTCCTAGCCCAGATCAGATCGCCCACCTGAAGTCTTCGAGGAGCCCGTGGCTGTGACACCTGAGAAGACACCCGGTCGGGTGCAGTGTGTCTAACTTCGTGATGAGGCAGCGGCCCCAGTGGAGTTCCGCTGGGCTCTTCCCAGTGTCAGTGCAAGGTGTGGTGTGGTGTGCAAGAAGAAAATCTGCTAACCTGTGATACCAGTTACTGTAAGTCAGTTTCTTGAGAGCATCTTTGGTGATGCACACCATTCTTTCTGCCAGTCCGTTGGATGATGGATGGAAGGGAGCACAAGTCGCGTGCCAGATCAAGTTGGCCTGAAGAAAAGCCTGGAACTCAAAAGAGGTAAATTGAAGGCCATTATCTGAAACCAGGACGTCTAGAAGTCCGTGTGATGCAAACATTCCTCTCAATACCTGGATGGTCGTGGCAGTAGTAGTGGAGGAAACAGGAACAACCTCTAGCCACTTAGAATGGCTATCAACAACAACCAGGAGGGATTGCCCCTGAAAGGGCCCAGCATAATCTATATGCACCCGTGACCATGAGGTTTGAGTTTCCTCCCACCTATGTATTGGGGCCTGAGGCATTTCAGGCCGTGACTGTTGGCACAGTTGGCACCCATGCACCTGATCCTCGATAGGTTTATCGAGCCCAGGCCACCAAAGATGGCTGTGTGCAAGCGCTTTCATCCTTACTATACCAGGATGTCCCTCATGCAGAGAGAGCAAGATTCTAGACCACAATGAGGCTGGGATTACTACCCTGCTATTCCATAACAGGCAACCCTTGAAAGTGGAAAACTCATGCTTCTTGTGCCAGAAGCTTTGGAACTCAGTATCTGGGCACTTGTCAGGCCATTCTGACAACACCCAAGTCAGCACGCGTGTAAGTGTGTGATCAGTGGCAATTTCTGCAGCCACGTCCCTAGCATTTATGGGAAATTCAGACAACTCCTGAATGGAAAGAATATTAATAGCAGGAGCAGGGTCTGCCTCTACCTGTTTCAGAGGTAATCTGCTTAGGCCATCTGCATGACCCATCTCTTTTCCAGGTTTGTGAACTAGAGTGTAGTCATATGCTGACAGAAAAATGGACCATTTCAGCATATGAGGAGAAATGATATGTGGTGTCTGTTTGTTAGTGGTAAACAAATCCAGCAGAGGCTTATGGTCTGTATAGACCGTGAAGTGGTGGCCATATAAGAAATCATGGAATTTCTTTATGCCAACCACTATGGCCAAGGCTTCTCTGTCAATCTGTGCGTAATTTCGCTCTGCAGATGACAGAGTCCTTGAGTAATAGGCCACAGGGACTTGTGTCCCATCAGCCTTCAGATGGCTAAGTACTGCTCCCACCCCATAAAGAGATGCATCACATGCAATGCAAACAGGCAATTGCTCATTGAAATGCGCTAAAACAGCATTTGAAGTGAGCAAGGCCTTAACCTCATTGAAACTCCTGTCATGGACTTTGGTCCACTGCCATGGAGCCTGCTTGTCTAAGAGCCTTTGTAACAGCTCTGCCACCGCAGCCTTATGTGGGAGAAATGCATGGTAAAAATTTAAGAGTCCCAAAAAGGCTTGCAGCTCACTTTTGGATTTGGGGCTTGGGGCCTGCTGAATAGCTTGCAATTTAGATTCAGCAGAGTGAATGCCTTGAGCATCTATCCTGAATCCTAAGAAGTCAGTGGAAGTGACTCCTATCTTGCATTTATCCTGCTTTAATTTAAGGCCTGCTTTTTGAAAATGAAGCAAGACAGCCCTTAGCCTTTCTGTGAAATTTTGAGATGACTCCCCAGCAATGAGGACGTCATTGAAGTAAGGACAGACCCCAGGAATACCTCAAAGTGTGCTCTCCATGACATTTTGGAATATGCCAGAGGCTACATTTACCCCAAATTGCAGTCTTCTGACCGTGGAGGCCCCCTTGTGAGTTACAATAGTCTGGGCCTCTGCAGATGCCTCATCAACAGGTAGCTGTTGATAGGCCTGTGCCAGGTCAAGTTTCGCAAAAATGCACCCCCCTTGAGGGAGGCCAGAATGTGGCTTACAACAGGCACTGGATAAGAGTGCTGTTGCAATGCTTTATTCAGTGTGCACTTATAGTATGCACATATACAGATTTCCCCATTAGCCTTTAGAGGCGTTACTATGGGGGTTTACCATGGACTAGAATCCACAGGTTCTAAAATGCCCTGCTGGAGCAATTTGTCCAGCTCAGCATCTATCTTACCCTTGAGGGCAAAAGGTACCCTCCTAGGCTTGACCCGAATGGGCGTGATGGTTGGGTCTAACCGTAGCACAATGGGAGGCCCCTTGTAGGATCCTAGCTCTGAACTAAACACATCTGCAAACTCCTTGCAAATCTCTGCAAGTCCAGAGTTTGCAAGTTGTGCAGCCCAATTACTTGGATTCCCAGGGCCTCAAACCAATCGAGTCCAATAAGACTCGTACGTTCACCCCCAACAACCACCACATCCAGGAAACCTTCAAAATCCTTACGTTGTACCTTGAGTGTGACCTCCCCCTTCACACAGACCTTAGAATTTTGAAAATCAGTGAGTGTTAGGTTTGATGGCCTGAGTTTAACTGGAAGGCCACTACTGCTGCAAATTCTTTTGAAGGTGTTAATTGAAATAATTGAAAGAGCGGACCCTGTGTCCAACTCCATCGATAAGGGAACTCCTTGCAACCTCATGTTAATGTGAAGTTTCTTTTTAAAGGGCTTGTGTGTCCATGTCCTTAGAATACTCCTGCGCGATGCGCAGAAGCCCACCCTGTTTTGGCTGGGGACCCTGGTGTCTTTCAGACGCAATTCTTCACGAAGTTGGACCTTCTGGCAACCCAAATAGATGGAGGCGATGTGGCCTTGCCTGCCATATGCCCTGCAAATGGTGGAGCGGAACTTGCAGTCAGCTCGCACCCAAAGCACTGAAGAGATGCTGGGGCCTTTTCTGGATGCCCCTTTGGCCTCCTCTCAGCTGGCTGGTGAAGTCTGTCCACCTCCTCTTCAGGATCCCCTTCTGATTCTTCTCGAGCATCCTCTTGACGGATGGTAGCTGTGGCTGAAGGGTTCCTGGCAAGCCGCAAAGCCTTCACAGCCCTGCCTTCTGCTTCCTCAGCTGCCACCTCTCGTAATGCATCTTGAGAGGAGACATCTTTTGCAAAAATCTTCTGTTGTAAGTCTCTGCTTCTTAAGCCACATACGAAGCGATCTCGCAGCTTCTCTTCCAGATCCTTGAATTCACAAGGCCTGGCCACTTATCTTAAGGCAGCAGTAAAGTCCGCAGCAGATTCACCTGGTCTCTGGTCTCTCTGCTCAAACGCGTGCCTCCATGCAATGATGGATAGCTTTGGCTAGAAGTGTTCCTTCAACATCTTTTTCAAGTCAGCATATGTTACTGACTCCAGAGGTGCAGGGGCCACCAGATTTTCTGCTATGTCAAAAGCTTCTTGTCCACAGGCACACAAAAGAGTTGCTGCCTTCAGGCCGTCTTCTCTTATCTGATTTACTCTAAAGTAGTTCTCCACCCGTGCTATGTAGAAATTCCATCTCTCTGGGTGGGAGACATCAAAATCAGTCAAGCAGCCAATCTTTGACATCGTAACATTTACGACCTTCACCAATTGCCTCTTCTGCAAGCTGATGTTTGGGAAAGGGTCCTTTAGCTGAGCTCACCCCCAGCGACGTTGTACTGGCAGGCTGAGATGCTGATGCAGACACCGTCTTCCCCTTCATCAGGCTTCCTGGATGAGCCCTTCAATCTTTTTCTTAAGTTTGCAGAAGATCCCACCTTCGACACCAGTGTTGTGTTCTTGGTTTGTGTGCGAATGATGAAGACACATGGTGACAAGTAACAAACACTTTATTCTCTTTCTCCAACTCCAAGGAAAGGAACAAAAGGCATAGGGCCAGAGACCCAGACAGTGTTAACCAATAAAAATTTAGCCTGCCGCCGCTCTGTCTGGCCCTGGGCAGCTTTTGGAATGCCCAGGACCAGATGCAACATTTCTGGGCCTGCTGAGTTTCTTCATCAGACCCAGGACACAACAGAAACAATCTGCATTTTAAATCAAATTCAAATGTTGTAAATTTCAATATCCACTGGGTATTTTTTTTCAACAACTGACCGAAAGAGTCGCTGTCGCTTTAAGGAAAACTGGATCAGATCCCAATTGGGGGAACAGATGTGACCGGTTTGCTTGCACAATTTGATTAAGGGAACGGGGAGGAGCGGCCTATATTTAAAGCAAACCACTGAGGGGATCAACCTTTTTTGCTGCAGGGAGGGCTTCTCTTCTTACTCCGGCGACAATGCTGATTCTCATCCTCCAACAATGCATGAAATTCCTTACTCTGCCCATCCATGTGCTTGCCTATTTTGGCTTATGGGACACTATTTGGAAAAAAATGTTCCCATTTTTCATAATGGTATCAAGCAAATTCTACAATATAAGAATGCACAAGGAAAAGGAGACGCTGTTCAAAAACCTGCGGGACTTCGCCGACGACTCGGGAAAGCTCTGCCTGCTGGAGATCGGCGTGGGCCCCGGCACCAATTTTCAGTTTTATCCACCCAAATCGCACGTTACCTGCCTGGACTACAATCCCAACTTTAGAAACTACCTCCTGAAGAGCATGGCTCAGAATACGCACCTGCAGTTCAAGAATTTTGTGGTCGGCTTCGCCGAGAACATCTCTTCGGTACCGGACGGCTCTGTGGACGTGGTGGTTAGCACGCTGGTGCTTTGCTCTGTCAAGAACACCCAGGCTGTCCTGAAGGAGGTTCTGTGAGTGCTCA
Source organism: Crotalus tigris (assembly GCF_016545835.1). Taxonomy (NCBI): domain Eukaryota; kingdom Metazoa; phylum Chordata; class Lepidosauria; order Squamata; family Viperidae; genus Crotalus; species Crotalus tigris. The sequence goes on from NW_024096981.1 coordinate 27,428, forward strand.
GACCGGTAAGTCGAAGGGCAAGGAGGGAAATTCAGTCTGGTCTTTCCAGACCATCGAATAATGAGCACTAGGCTGTGCATGCTCTGAAAATGATGGGGAGCAGAAGCTTTAGATCCCCCAAAACAGCACCTCTCTGCTACGCTTTACGCTGATTCTCAGGCTTAACATAAATGGGATTCCTTCTTAAAACAAGCGCACCTTTCCCGCCTGCCTGTGTTTCTGGATCATTTTCAGACAGTGTACAACTTTAATGAATATATGCACAACTTTAATGTTAGTAAATGGCAGCAAGCTTCTGGCCTGAGAGAGCAGCCTGCTTGGTACTTCAGTGAGAGATCTCCAGAAAATACTAGGTTGAAGCTAAACTGGAAAGTTAAAACAACTTCTTTGAGCAACGACAAGCCACTTTTGAATTGTTTCCAAAAGTACCCCCCCCCAATGGGGAAGTCTGCGTGAAATCACCAGGGATCAATTTGGATTTGGAGGAAACTTGAGTAGGAACCTGAATAGATCAAGCTAACACTGTAGCAGGAGGACAAAGAGGCTTACATGAGGAAAACATAGGGAAAAGAGCATTATATTGTTACAGCATAGGTATGTCTGCTGGGGCACAACACTACTTCGGGAGGTTTTTGGCTAGTCTTTCATTCTGCGGAAGCCTCTGTATCTTAAGTAAATAAACTAAAGGTTGCTCTTCACCTTTAAATAAAAGTTTAAAATACTGCCCAAAATCAGCCATTTCCCTGCAGAATTTCAAAGCTATGTTCGTGTAGTGATAAGAAGCACAAAGAGAGTCTGAGAATAGCATGCAGTCCAGTGGCTTTTGGATACTATATACTGTATATATATATTGATATTGTATGCAATTTGAGAAATGATCTACGTGTTTGCCGTACAGAGAAAATTAGCAGCCATTTCCATGGGTGGAATAGTTACTCTGTGCTGCCCTCTGTAATCAAATAATAATCGCCAGTAAAGCCAATGTAATCTTCCAAATAGGAAATGTAGGGTTGTTCCTAGCACCCTGGAACATGACTAAAATTTAGATGTTATTCTTCATTTGTCCAACTAGCTAGTTTGTCTCCAAAGAAACATGGTGTTTATTAAACTTTATTGTTGTGTTTATAGCTATGTTCATCTAGCTTTTGTTTTTTACATTTTATTGAATTATAGAGTAAAGTACAAAATATAAAGCAAATAGTAGGACACAATGGGGAGAGAAAAGGGAAAGGGAAGGGAGGAAAAAGTAATTGACTTCCGACTTCCTCTATTGCAGCAGAATAAAGCATTAATATCAAACCTCAACTTTTTACTTTTTCATAATAGTATAAACTATCCATTTCTGTAACAACAAATCTAATCAGTAAGGTTTGGTGCTCCAAACCTCAGATTGAATTTGGCTTCTCTTATGAAATTACTCAGACAAGCTTGTACTTCCACAGACTATTTAGATTTTGATGTATGTTCCTTTCTTTGTTATCCACTTGGCCTTGAGTAAATTACAGTTCTAATCTAGCAACTGTGTGTAAGTTGAGCCTGAAAGAGGACTGCTTGTTCCATATACAAACGTTTCCTGCCTGAGAGAGTGAAAAACTTTTGAAACTACTTGCAGCCAGAGGCTGCTGAAGGGGTGTTTGTCTCTGTGTTGTCACTTGCTCTGGGACTTGCCACAAACGTGAGAGCATTTGGGGAACAATTGGAGCAATAAAGGGGCAGTTGGAACTGTCAGCTGACTATGTTGCCTCTGTGCTGTGCCCTGGATCCTCACAATTATCCTTCTACCATTTCTGCTTGTCAAGATACGAGACTTATTTTATTCTCCCCATTATTCCTTTGAAATTTTGGTGACTGCATCTTAAAAGGATATTATAAAATGAGGAAGAAGCAATGAAGGGCAAATAAAATGAACCACTCCCTTAAAAAGAGAAGCTCCAACATTTGATACTTTTTAGTATAGAAGAAAAGGAAAACAGTTCAGCAATTAAACTTGTGAATCTGTAGTTATTAGAAAGGGATTTATTTATCTTTTTTCATAATAATGGTATCTAGAGCGAATGCAGCCTCACTGGATATTCATGATAAAGTAGCCCTTTTATAGTGGAAAGACTTGAGATAACAAATGAGTTAGGAGACTATTATCCAAATATAAGTTGTTACTGTACATACATTACAGCTTGTTTGTCCTTTAATAGGACTTGTTTGACTTTCGGGTCAAGTGTATCTCTTTATTCATTTAGCAATAGATAAATCAGCTTCCTTCATCGTATCTTGATGTATTGAGTTCTAGTCCCGTCTTGGCCATGAAAGCCACCTGGGTGACTTTGGGCCAGTCATTCTCCTCGGCCAATTCACCTCACACAATTGTTGTTGTGGAGAACTTAGGAGGAGGAAAGTGTGCTGGATGTGCTCTCCACCTTGAGTTATTTGTAAATATAATAAAGCAAGGATATAAATAAAAGAATAAATTATTAAAATTTTGAGTTTGATATGCGGAAATATATTGAACTGGTTCAGCTATTTTGTCACCATCCTTAAATAAAAAAGGCCAATTCTGCAGTTTTCCTAGAACTTAAATTTCCTGTAAATCTTTAATGGCTAAATTGTATTCCAATTTCATTTTGTCTCTTTACTTAATTATTGCTTCAAATCCCCAGGAAGTTATATAACAATTTTGATTACAGTGTGATTTTTTTTATGTAATATCAAAGTGTTCTGCTTCAAATTCTTTCTTTTTTGTATTATTTTACTTTTTCCAGGGTGGTGTGTACTGTTTCATAGAACATGTAGCAGGTGACAGATCAACCTGGACCTACTTCTGGCAACAAGTCTGTAACCCTACCTGGAAATATCTGGGAGATGGGTGTTCCTTGTTAAGAGAGCCCTGGAAAGATTTGGAGAACGCGGGATTTTCTAAACTGAACTTGCAACACATGATAGCCCCAATATTCATACATTTGATTTCTCCCCATATTTATGGATACGGTGTGAAGTAATTGTTCAATCTGGAGAAAAGCGTCTTTCAGATTTCTGAGTTTAAGGAATTAACACTCACAATGCATATACTGCTATAAGAAAAGGGTTTCCTCTATTCTATATGATTCAGAATGGAGAAAGGTTCCTAAAAGTTCAGGCTGCACTAAGCCTAAATGGTACCTTGGATCAGGTTTGGAGGGAGGGCAAATAATAAAGATAAAAATTAATATAAAAGAAAAAATCAATCCAAAGACTATTTGGGGGGGGAAGCCCACACCATATTGCTGTGGCATCACTCAGTCCACCATATCAGCTGCTCAGGAAGCGAAGCAAGAGGAGTCTGTTTTGGGATATTACTCACAACCTGTGTGGAGTTCTCTAATAACAAAGTGGTAATGGCCAAAGCTCTCACTCAGGGGTGTCAAACTCGCTGCGTCACGTGACATGCAACGACTTTTTCCCCCTTGCTGGAGCTGGGGTAGGCACAGCTTCCATGTGACACATCCGGCCCGTGGGCTGGCAGTTTGATACCTCTGCTCTAACTTAAGCAGAAGTGGAGCAGAGACTCTTGCTTAAATAGTACTTCAGACAGAAGCTTTGATGGCCTTTAGGCAGTGGTGGGATTCAGCCAGTTCAGCAGAACAGGTAGCTAATTGTTTGTTGCCCAGGCCGAGAATGGACATCCACACAGTCAAGCGGTTGTTCACATATTTGAATCCCACCACTGGGTAGAAGGTTACACTAACATAATTCCTGAAGATCTCTCTTAACTTTCTCAGCTTCTTACTGCCTGTACTTGTAGAGTGGATAAAACTGCATATATTGACATGGAATTAGACTGAAAGCTAAGGCTTAGCATTTAGAAACTGATAGTGTTGTATCAAAGCTTGCTAACTGCTGAATTATGTATTATTTCCTAGTTTTACTTATCATGCTTTTCATTTTCAATAAAAAAGTGTTTCCCCCCCCCCTCTCTTTCTGGTGAACCTCATGTCATGACTTTTTCTGAGTATGGGCAAATGCAAATATTGCATCCCCTGGTTCTGGGGTATATTGTGAGTTGTGTAACTGATCCATGGAAAAGCCTGGCCATAAATAATCACTTTAAGTGAGGACTGAGAAGAGATGTGTTGTTAAACTTTAACCTGATATTTACATGTTTGTAGAAACATTTTTGGAAAATAATTTGGCTCATTTGTTCAGCTCCACCCCATCGCATTTCTATCTGTCATTTACAAAAGGTCCCAGATCAGCAGGGACTCACTTTGTGGCCAATTAACAAAAATTAGTGGTGCAGCACAGAGAATCTTCCCTGTTGATGGCCCCTGGGTGATTCCAGAATTCCAGAATCACAGATTTATATGCCCTCAGCCTAGTGCTTTTTTTCATTTTTTAAAATTTATTACAGTCAAAGATTTATATAGAAAAAAACAAACTGTTTAGAAATAAACACAAGGTAAAAGAATGAACAGAATATTACAGATAGCCCTTGACTTAGGACCCGTAACTTAGCAACCCTTCAAAATTATGACTGACCTGAAAAATAATAATAATAATAGTAATAATAGTAATAATAATAACACAGTTGGAAGGAACCTTGGAGGTCATCTAGTCCAACCCCCTGCTCAGGCAGGAAACCCTATACCAGTGATGGTGAACCTTTTAGAGACCAAGTGCCCAAACTGCAACCCAAAACCCACTTATGCATCGTTGGGTGCCGGGTGGGTGTGGCCCATTGTCTGGACATGGCTGTGGTGGTAACAGCAGACTGGGTGGGACTAAAAAGTTCAATCAATCAATTCCAATTTTGCAAGATCTTTTTTTCCCCACGAGAAGTTGACTGATTGATTGAACCTTTTTTTTGTACACAGCGGCAGAGGCCTAAAGTGAAAATGTTTTATAAAACCCAGCTGAAGGCCTAGGACTGGGGCAACAGCATGCATGCCCACAGAGAGAGCTTTGAGTGCCGCCTCTGGCACCCGTGCCATAGGTTCGCCACCACTGGCCTACACAGTGGAACTATTACGTTGGTTGGAGAAATTTAAAGAGAAGAGGAGTTTCTTTTTTCTCTCTTTATTCCAAGGAAGGAAAGTTTTAACTTTGAAAGGCAAGTTTACTTCAAATCACAGAGTGAAAGCCTGGAAGAAATCAAGAAGGTAGTCATTTTGAAATAAGCCGGCAGGTTGAATGTCAGGGACAAAGCAAAAGGGACACTTGCTGGTTGAACAGAGAATAGTCATAAGGGGGGGGGGAGGGAAAGTGACTTCTAAGTATATTTAGCCTTGTTTGCAAATGTTAAATAGATGTCTGTGTAGAAATTTTTGATTTTAAGTGATAATTTTGATACTCTGGAGAATATTACAAAAACTGTAAATAAGTGGGGAGGTTGGTTTGAAGAACTGAAAAAGATGTCTAGTATTCCTAATCTTACAAGGGTTGGAATAGGGAGGAAACAGACAACATAGACGACAACGATGGAACCAAGTCCTGCCAGGCAAAGATCGCTAAAAGAGATGGCACAAAGAGATACGGTGAACTCATTTAGAGATTTGAAACAAGTATTACAATCGATGCAAGAAATTATGTGCAAAAACCATGAAGACCTAAAAAAAAGAAATAGGGGAAGTAAGAAACGATACAGGGGAATTTAAGGATAAAATAAAGCCAGTGGATGAAAAATTCAAGTCCTTTCAACAGCAGATTATGAAAAATGAACAAAAACTATCGGAAATGAAGGAAAGGATGGGAAAAGAAGAGCAGAGAGTAGATGAAATGAACGAGAGGTTAGTTCAGGCTAACAAAGAACTAGAATCAACAGTTATTTCCCTGGAACTAGAGAAGGCTGCTCATTATTTACGGTTCCAAAATGTTTGTGAGATGAAAGTAACATTTCTACCAGTAATAATAACAGATATACTAGCGGGGGCTTTGAGGTCCAGCAGAGAAGAGATGGCCAGCGAGATAGATGAGATTTACAGAATCCACACGAACTACGAAAGACGGCATAATCTCCCCAGAGAAGTACACGTCAGATTTGTCAAGAAATCGATCAGAGACTAAATATTATTCAGGGGCAGAGATGATTCATTGTAGTATCGAGGTAGACAATTGATTGTACTTAAACAAGTACCTAGAAGAGTGAGAGACTTGAGAAGGCCTTATCAACAAATAACTTTTAAATTGATGAGAAAAAAATATTAATTTTAGATGGTTGATCCCGGAAGGGATTTTGGTCGCGTGGCAGGAGAAAAAGTTCCATCTAGACTCAATAGATAAAGCAGAGGAATTCTATAGAAAAAAATTTGGCAGTGAGGAAGACCTAGTTGAAAGAGAGGCAAGAGAGGAAGGAGAGATATTAACTCAGACCACTGAAGGAAAGGAAATACAACCTAAAGGTAAGCAAGAGAGGATATTGATAATGGAAAAAATGAAGGAAAACATGATGAGAATAGACTTAAAGAAATTAAAGAGGCTAGACCGACAAGATTGTTAGTGGAAAGAGAAAAAGATTTACAAACTAAAGAGTCTAGACCGACACTAATAACAAGATCCAAATATAGATAAAAAGGAAAAAAAGGTGTTCAATCTATATCCATCAATGTTAATGGTCTCAACTCTCCAATAAAAAGGAAAAAATTCTTAAACAAACTTAAGATGAACTTAGATATAATAATGCTTCAAGAAGTTCATATAAAAAAACATCTTATTAAACTGCCCTAAATTGGGAAACATGTTTGCAGCACTTTCACAATATAAGAAAGGAAGAGTTGTCGCATATATCAAACAGGAAATTTTGGCAAATCAAATTTATAAAGATGAAGAGGATAGAATTTTAATAATAGAAGTAATATTGAACAAAACAAAAATTGCCCTTGTGGGAATTTATGCCCTGAATGAGGAGCAGAAACAATTCTATAAAAAACTACATCGTATTATTAATAAATTGGATTATGACAACATTTGTATAATGGGAGACTATAACGTAATCGTGGATAGACACCTAGACTAAATGTGCAAAGAGTAGAAAAAGAACTAGAGGAACATTACCTGATACATTCCTAAAAATGGGAGAAGAGCTTAATATTCAGGATATCTGGAGAGAGAGGAACTTAGGGAAAAAACAGTTTACATACTACTTGGGATGACATCAATCATGGTCTAGAATAGATATGGTGCGGATGTCAGCAAATTTAAACTTGGAGGTAGAGGATATTGTAATTGATACGAACTCCTGGGCTGATCACAACCCAATTAGAATCAGATGGAAAGGGCAAAAAGGAATGAAGAGAGGACCCTGAAAAGAGCAATCCTAAAACATAAAGAATTCAAATTGAAATTGGAAGATCAAATGGACCTGTTTTTAAAGACAAATAAAAAGGAAGATACGAATTGCCAAAACTTATGGGACACAGCCAAAGCCTATATGAGAGGTGTTGCAATTTTTTATATGGCCAGGGAAAACAAAATTAAAATACAACGACAAAGAAATTTAGAAGAAGAATTAAATAGAGCTGAGGAAAATCTACAAAAGGAACCATAAAGATGTGATTTGAAACAACAGATAGATCTAATTAAACATAAGATGAATATCATTTGGAAGGAAGAATTAGGAAGCAGATAAAACATACCAAACAAAAATTTTTTGAAAACACTAATAAACTGGCCTACAAAATAAAGAAACATAATAATAAACAGAGGATTAATAAACTATATGATGCAGAAGGTGATATGGTATACCAGAATCAAGGAAAGAAATTAGTGGCATATGAGTTCTATAAGAACTTATACAAAGATGATGAATGAAGAAATAATGATATTTTAAAGTATCTGCAAACAGCCGACTTACCGAAAGTGCCAGAAGAGTTTAAAAATCTGTTGAACAAAGAGATAACACCCCTAGAACTCTCCAAGGCAATTAAGAAACAAAACAACAACAAACTCCAGGGCCAGATGGTTTACCTGTAGAAATGTATAAAATCGTACAAGAATCTTTAAGCCCAATATTGTTGGAACTATTTAACAAGGTCTTAATAAAGGCCAAAATACCAGCCTCATGGGAAGAAGCTCTCCTCACCCTGATTCCTAAAGAAAATTCAAATTTGATGCATATTAAGAACTATAGACCCATCTCACTATTAAATTCGGACTATAAGATTTTTATGGCCATAATGGCTCAAAGACTTGAAAGATGCCTAGTAGATTTTATACATTCTGATCAAAATGGCTTCTTATCTAAAAGATACATAAGAAATAATGTTAGGATTGTTTTGGATGTATTGGAGTATTATGAGGTACACAATGAAAAGCAAATGGGTTTAATCTTTCTTGATGCACAAAAAGCATTTGACAATGTGAAATGGGATTTTATGCTCAATCAGTTGTTGTATATGGACTTTGGGGGAAATTTTATAAATATTTTCAAATCAGTTTATTTTAAACAGGCAGCAAAAGTAATAATTAACGGAGAATTAACCAATAGCTTCCAAATTCAAAAAGGCACAAGGCAAGGTTGTCCATTATCGCCATTATTGTTTATACTATCCCTGGAGATACTAATCAGAGTGATTCGGAAAAATGAACAGATCAAAGGATTAGAGATTAAAAGAGAAACGTTTAAAACGCAAGCCTTTGCAGACGATCTTGTCTTTATAATCGAAGAGCCACTACAATCAGGGACAAGATTGATGGAAGTACTGAGCAAATATGGGGAAATAGCAGGACTAAAGATAAATAAAGAAAAAACCAAAATGCTCATTAAGAACATGACTAAAATACAGAAAAATGAACTAGTTGACAAAATAGGCATTCAGATCATGAAGAAAATAAGATATCTAGGGATACAACTAACTGCTAGATGTGCTACACTTAAAAGAGGTAATTATGATAAATTAATGGAACAAATTAAAATTGACTTAGATATTTGGACCAATTTGCAGCTCTCTTTTATGGGCAGAATTGCCGTAATCAAGATGAATGTGCTACCTAAAATTTTGTTTGTGTTCCAATGTATACCCATTAAATTAGACAAGAATTTTTTTCAAAACTTTAACAAAACCATACTCAAATTTATTTGGCAAGGGAAAAGAGCAAGGATTAAATTAAAATTACTGCAAGATTTGAAGGAAAGGGGTAGACTTGGCCTCCCTGACCTGGAAAAATACTATCAGGTCATAGTATTATTATGGGTGCGGGATTGGATATTATTGAAGAATAGGAGACTATTAAGTCTGGAAGGTCATGATTTACAGATAGGATGGCATATTATGTTATGGGATCAGAAATACAAGACACACAAATATTTTCAAAGCCATTACATCAGACGAGCTCTAATAGATGTATAGGTTAAAACTTGGCAACCAAATTATACACAAGTCCCCAGCTGGATTTCAACGTTAGAAATGCATATACATCCAAAGTTCATACAATTAGGGAAAATTATATAAAAATGTACTAGACGAGAAAGGGGAATTGAAATCCAGGAAAAATCTTCAAGACAAACGGATAGAATTAGAATGGTGGGCATATCTCCAATTACAGGCAAGATATTGGAAAGATAAAAAAAGAGCTAGGCATAAAAATAGAGCCAACAGGGCTGGACAAACTATTATTAGGAACTGAAGACAAAATGATTAAAAAACTATATCATTATCTGTTAGACCAGGCAATGTATGAGGAACAGGTAAAAGAAACCATGTTAATGTGGAGCAGGGATCTTGATCTTAACTTTGATATGCATATCTGGCAAGAATTATGGGTAAGAAATAGGAAACTCACTTGGACACCTCATACAAAGAAAATCTCTACAAAATGTTCTATAGGTGGCATCTCCCACCCACAAGTTTAGCTAAAATGGGTCCAAATTTTTCATCTTTATGCTGGAAATGTAAATTGGCAATAGGGACCTATTGCCATATGTGATGGGAGAGCTCAAAAGCTTGTGATTTTTGGAATAAGATAAAAAAATGTCTGGAAGAAATATTAATGATAGAGATAGAGCTAAAACCAGAACTCTTCCTATTAGACATAACTACACAGAAATACAATAAAGGGATATTTTACCTGATGTTACACATTTTCATAGCCACTAGATTGGCGTATGCACAAAATTGGAGGAATAAGGAAACTCCAACAGAAGAAGAGGTTTTATACAAAATTTTATCGTGTGCCGATATGGACAGGCTCACAATGGAAATGAAGGATAAGACAGAGTCAGATTATTTTGAAATCTGGGACAAATTTTATTATTGATGTGAATCAAGGGGGACTGTTTGGGTTATAAGCTAGTGTTAAGATAGAAATATATATAATTGTACGTTAATATATAGAGAAATAAATTAGATATTGTATAGAAAAATATGTATGTATATATAGATATTAAGAACTATATGTATGAAGAGGAACAAGTTGTTAGAAATACGTATACTGGAATGTTACGTTATGTCCATTTTTGTTTTAACTGGATTATAAATAAAAAACTTTTAAAAAAGAGACAAATAAAATGGTCTGGTACTTCCATCTCTTTAAGAACTTGCCACAATTTGTTGTGATCCACACAAGCAAAGGCTTTAGCATAGTCAATGAAGCAAAAGTAGATGTTTTTCTGGAACTCCCTAGTTTTCTCCACGATCCAGCATATGTTGGCAATTTGATCTCTAGTTCCTCTGCCTCTTCAAAATCCTGCCTGTACTTCTGGAAGTTCTCGACCAACATACTGCTGGAGTCTAGCTTGTAGGGTTTTAAGCATACCTTTACTTGCATGTGAAATGAGTGCAATGGTGTGATAGTTTGAACATTCTTTGGCATTGCCTTTCTTTGGAATTGGAATGTAAACTGACCTTTTCCAATCCTGTGGCCACTGTTGAGTTTTTCAAATTTGCTGGCAAATTGAATGTAGCACTTTTACTGCATTGTCTTAAGATTTTGAATAGCCCAGCTGTAATACTGTCACCTCTACTAGCTTTGTTGTTGCTCAGCTTTCCTAAGGCCCATTTCACTTCACATTCTAGGATGTCTGGCTCAAGGTCAGTGACCACCCCATCGTGGTTATCAGGGGCACTAAACTCGTTCTTGTATAGTTCTTCTGTGTAATTTTGCCACTTCTTAATCTCTTCTGCCTCTGTTAGATCCCTGCCATTTTGATCCTTTATCATGCCCATCTTTGCATGAAACATTTCTTTCATATCTCCATTTTTCTTGAAGAGATCTCTAGTTCTCCCTATTCTATTGTTTTCTTCTATTTCTTTGCACTGTTCATTTAAGAAGGCATTCTTATCTCTTCTAGCTATTCTCTGAACTTCTGTATTCAATTGGGTGTATCTTTCTCTTTATCCCTTGCCTTTTGTTTCCCTTCTTTCCTCAGCTATTTGCAAAGCTTCCTCAGACAGCCATTTTGCTTTCTTACATTTCTTTTTCTTTGGGATGGTTTTAGTTGATACCTCTTGTACAATGTTGTGAACCTCCATCCATAGTTCTTCAGGCACTCTGTCTATCAGATCTAATTCCTTAAATCTATTTGTCACCTCTACTGTATATTCATCAGGGATATGATTTAGTTCATACCTGAGTGGCCTAGTGTTTTTCCCTACTTTCTTCAATTTAAGCCTAAATTTTGCAATGAGAAGCTCATGATCTGAGCCACAGTCAGCTCCTGGTCTTGTTTTTACTGACTGTATAGAGCTTCTCCATCCTTGCCTGCAGAGCACATGGTCAATCTGATTTCTGTGTTGACCGTCTGGTGATGTCCATGTGTAGAGCCGTCTCTTGGGTTGTTGGAAAAGAGTGTTTGCTATGACCATCGTATTCTCTTGACAAAATGCTTTCAGCCTGTGCCCTGCTTCATTTTGTACTCCAAGGCCAAATTTGCCTGTTATTCCAGTTATCTTTTGGCTTCCTACTTTAGCATTCCAATCCCCCATGATGATAAGGACATCATTTTTTTGGTGTTGATTCTATAAAATACAGCATACTAAAAAGCAGAGACATCATCCTGCCAACAAAAGTACATATAGTCAAGGCCATGCTTTTCCCAGTTGCAATGTATGGATGTGAAAGTTGGACCATAAGAAAGGCTGAGTGACAAAGAACTGAGGCCTTTGAGAAGACTGCTGGAGAAGACTCCTATGAGTCCCTTGGACTGCAAGGCATTCAAACCGATCAGTCCTAAAAGAGATCAACCCCAACTGCTCTTTAGAAGGCCAGATCCTGAAGTTGAAACTCAAATACTTTAGCCACCTAATGAGAAGGAAGGACTCACTGGAGAAGGGCCTAATGGTGGGAAAGATTGAGGGCAATAGAAGAACGGGACGACAGAGAATGAGGTGGCTGGATGGAGTCACTGAAGTAGTAGGCATGAGCTTAAATGGACTCCAGAAAATGGTAGAGGACAGGAAGGCCTAGAGGAACATTGTCCATGGGTTCGCGATGGGTCAGACACAACTTCGCAATTAACATCAACAATTGTGATATTGAATGGTTTGCCTTGGATTCGCACTGAGATCATTCTGTCATTTTGGGGATTGTATCCCAGTATTGCTTTTCCTACTCTTTTATTCTATGAAGGCTACTCCATTTCTTCTGAGGGATTCTTGCTTGCAGTAGTATACCTGATGGTCCTCTGAATTAAATTCACCCATTCCTGTCCATTTTACTTTGCTGATTCCTAAGATGTCGATGTTCAGTCTTGTTATCTCTTGTTTGACCACATCCAGTTTTCCTTGATTCATGGATCTTACATTCCAGATTCCTATGGAGAAAAGATCTTTACAGCATTGGACTTTCCTTTCACCACCAGATGCATCCACAGCTGAGCGTCCTTTCGGCTTTGGCCCAGTCGCTTCATTCTTTCTGGCGCTATTAGTACTAGCCCTCTGCTCTTCCCCAGTAGCATATTGGACACCTTCTGACCTGAGGGGCTCATCTTCCAGCGTCATATCTTTTTGCCTTTTAGTACTGTCCATGGGGTTTTCATGGCAGAGATACTGGAGTGGGTTGCCATTTCCTTCTCCAGTGGATCACATTTTGTCAGAACTCTCTGCTATGACCTGTCTGTCTTGGGTGGCCCTGCATGGCATAGCTCATAGCTTCATTGAGTTACGCAAGCCCCTTTGCCACGACAAGGCAGTAATCCATGAAGAAGCATGTTCTTTTAGTAGTGTGTTAACTTAAAAGCTTTACAATCAGAGAGTGCAAAAAAAATTTTTGTCATTGAGTATAGAACACAGCTGGGTTTCTCGAAGCTGATATCTGTCAAGGTTACAAAAGTTTTGTCTATAGTCTGGGCTACAAGCTACAGTTCTTTTAAGCAAGTTGTAATATCCTGTTTAGCCACAGGATGTCACCCATACCATCTAGAGCTTTCTTTTAAGTCCAAAATTTTTATAATCTTTTCAATTTTACTTCTTTTTTGTAAGCAAAGTCAATGGGGAAAACAGATTCATTTAACAGCCTTGTTACTAATTTAACAACTGCAGTGGTTCACTTAACAAATGTGGCAAGAAAAATCTTAAAATGGGGCAAAACTCATTTAAGAAATTTCTCACCCCTTCTTTTATATCCTCTCCTCTCTCCTCTCCTCTTTTTTAAAAAAACAAGTTTTATTAATTTTCCAGTTTTACAAAAATCCAAGTATTAAGGAAGCAACATGGTGATTGGGTAATCCATAACCATTAATTTGAATGTGATATAATAACCAAATGTCAGGTTACATCATCAAAAATTTCCTCTCTATTTCCCTTGGTTATTATATCACATTCAGATTAATACATTGCTAGTTATAACTCAATTGGGTAAGACATTTATCAATATATTTTAACTTATACGCATCCATGTCCTGTTTTTAAATTTTACCTAATTTCAATTACAGTATTCCAGTTAGCTTAATATCCATAGTATTTAGATTTTGGGTAACCCAAAGTTCCCTTAGTTCATTACAGAATAGTTGTCATATCTAAAATACACTTATTATTTACTCAAATAAATTCTTACTTTATTTCACAAACATATTCTATTTCTCATCCTAATACTTCATCACTTACTATCAGCCTGACTTCAATACCTGGGAAGATTCTGGAAAACATAATCAAACAACGAATCAGTGAACACCTACAGACAAACAAAGTCATTACTAAAAGCCAACATGGGTTTGTCAAAAACAGATCATGCCAGACAAATCTTATTGCATTCTTTGACCAAGTAATAAAATTAGTGGACCAGAGGAATGCTGTGGATATAATTTACTTGGACTTCAGTAAGGCATTTTACAAAGTAGATCACAACCTACTACTTGATAAGATAGAAAAATGTGAGTTAGACAGCATCACCACCAGATGGATTCATAGCTGGCTGACCGGCCATACTCAGCATATGGTCCTCAATGGAACAGCATCTACATGGAGGGAAGTGTGCAGTGAGGTGCCCCAGGGCTCTGTTCTGGGCCCAATGCTCTTTAACATCTTCATCAACGATTTGAACGAGGGGATAGATGGGGAACTCATCAAATTTGCAGACAACACCAAGCTGGCAGGAATACCCAACACTCCAGAAGACAGGCTTAGGATACAGAAGGATCTGGACAGACTTGAACACTGGGCACTATCTAACAAAATGAAATTCAATGGTGAAAAAAGTAAGGTTCTACATTTAGGCAAGAAAAACCAAATGTACAGGTATAATATAGGGGGTACCTTGCTTAATAATAGTAACTGTGAGAGGGATCTCGGAGTCCTAGTGGACAATCATTTCAATATGAGCCAGCAGTGCGCTACAGCTGCCAGGGAAGCTCCTTCCCCGAAGCATGCAATTGCTCAGAGCCTGTCCCAAAAGGTGCTGCTTCCCTGGTAGGAGCTGAGTTTGCAAGCCTCGTTGGCAAGCCGAGAAAAGCAAAGGTCCAGAGGATTTCCTCCTGCTTTTGGGGTTTTTCTCATCTGCCCGCCCTGGTGGAGAGCCTGCGCCTTCCCTTCTCCTGCGGCCTGGGAAAGAGGGTCAATCCCAAGCCTGTCCTGGAGGACTTTTTAAGCCCTGGATACCCCCCACCCGGTCTCCCATCAGTCCAGGGCCAGGCACTGCAGCTCTGCAGCAGGAGGGAATCCTCCAGACCTTCAGTTTTTTCGGCTTGCCAACGAGGCTTGCAAACTCAGCTCCTGCCAGGGAAGCAGCACCTTTTGGGATGGGCTCTGAGCAATTGCATGCTTTGGGGAAGGAGCACAGAGGCCTGCAAGCAGGCCGGCAGGCAGGCAGATGCTGGGCAGCACAAACTAAGCGGTGAGCAAAACCCCGAAACCTTTTGCGTTCGTTTGCAAAGAAGCAGTGAAAGCCGGTCCAGCTGGTCGTTGGGGTATGGAACTGGGCTGCGGACACCAGGCCTTGCTCATCGGCAACACTGAAGCCTCCCATATCAACCAGTAGGTCTCCCGTGCTGCTCCGCTGGGATCGCCGGCTTCTGGCTGCGTGGCTGCTTCCCTCCAGAGCTGTCGTCCCCCCCCGGGCCATGCACCACTAGCGTCTTCTCTTTGCAAAGGAACGCAAAAGGTTTCAGGGTTTCGCCCGCCCGCCCGGGTGGAGACCAGAGTTGGCGGCTCTAACATCCTACTATCGTTGGCTACAATCTTATCCACCTGTTTTGTGCAACCGATTGCAAGCCAAGTGCTGCCTGATTCTGAATTAATAGCTTGGGGGGGGGGGTGAAGCCCACTGAACTGCATGATCCCAATGACCGAGTTGACTTTGCAGGAGCCTCCATCTGATTGGAACTTTCCTGTCTGATTGAGCTTAGTTTAGGCAGGGCCGTTCTTAGCGTGGGTTTCACATGTTAGTTAGTGAGGCTGACTAGTTCTTTGGCAAGGGTGCTGCGCTCTGGCCTTCCTCCAAAGCGCCATCCTCGGAAGGGTAGTCCAAGGCACCACTTTCAGCTGGCTCCTTTGGCGCGGCCCCAATTCTACTCAGGGGAAACTAGGGCGGGGCGGAGTGGGGCAGCACTGCCTATCTCAGTCACGTGGAAGGCCGTGTAAACACCACCAGATGGCTGCGCAGTTACCTCTGGGGAAGATGAGCAGGCTGTTGCTCCCGCAGTTGCTTCTCACCGCTATGGAAGATAGCCTGGTCTGCGCCTTTGGGGGCCTCAGCCTCCAGCAGCCCTGCCGTGCCCAAGGTGAGCCCCCCCCCACTCGCCGCTTCAGCAAAGGGGAGAGAGCAGTCTTTTCTGAGGGGAGGAGAAGCCAGGACTGCAGAGCCATCCATATCAGAGCTGTACACGGGCAGGGCTGGTGCATGTGTCACCTTAGGCTCCACTCTTCAATCAAGCTCCGTTACATGAGTGCGCATGCATGCACATGTGCACTTGCGTGCGCAAATTTTGCGGCTCCCAGGTTTTTTTTGTGAGGGAAACGGGTCCAAGTGGCTCTTTCACCTTTTTAGGTTGCCAACCCCTGGTCTAGTTTAATGAAGAGAAGGACGAGGGGGGAAATGATAGCAGTGTTCTAATATCTCAGGGGCTGCCACAAAGAAGAGGGAGTCAAGCTATTTGCCAAAGTGCATGAAGGCAGGACAAGAAGCAACGGATGGAAACTAATCAAGGAGAGAAGCAACCTAGAACTAAGGAGAAACTTCCTGACAGTTAGAACAATTAACCAGTGGAACAACCTGCCTCCAGAAGCAGTGAATGCTCCAACACTGGAAATTTTTAAGAAGAGACTGGACAGCCATTTGTCTGAAATGGTATAGGGTTACCTTCCTGAGTAGGGGGTTGGACTTGATGACCTCCAAGGTCCCTTCCAACTTTATTATTATTATTTGTCCGAAATGGTGTAGGGTTTCCTGCCCGAGCAGGGGGTTGGACTAGATGACCTCCAAGGTCCCTTCCAACTTTACTACTACTACTACTACTACTATTATTATTATTATTATTATTATTATTATTATTATTATTATTATTCCACACCTTCCATGTTAGTATTGCTTTCTTCAGTTTCTGTTCCTTTTGGATTGCAGATTTTTTAGTTAAGATCAAGGTTTGGTTCTCAGGGTTCTCAGTAGGTTGTACCTGGTATTCTTTAAAGTCCACTTTGATGTTAATTTCTTCCTCTTCTGTTGCATTTTGGATTGTAAGTTCCTCAGTTGAAATCTG
The DNA here is from genome assembly GCF_016545835.1 of Crotalus tigris. Classification (NCBI taxonomy): domain Eukaryota; kingdom Metazoa; phylum Chordata; class Lepidosauria; order Squamata; family Viperidae; genus Crotalus; species Crotalus tigris. The sequence continues at coordinate 44,520 of NW_024096981.1, forward strand.
GGCTGCATTTTGTAACTTTAAGATGGTGCCTTTATCTTTCAGTCTGGAATTCATTAGCTCAGTAGCCTCAAGGATTTTTTCAAGTATAAGTTTGTAGTTAAGTTGTAGGTAGTATTCCTCCATTTCTAGGGTGTTTGCAAATAGTCCTTTAGTGGAGACTATTTTTGATAAAAGTCAGTAAACGTCCACCTCCACTATAAAGAATTGTTTTCACCACACAGCTGTTTCAAATTCTCATCTTTGTTGATAGTGCCAAGGACCAATCTTAGTCTCACAGGTCTCCCAGTCAAAAAGAAATTCACTTGCTATACCACATTTTGCCACAAGATGTCCTCGGTAGCATGTAAAGTCTTTTTCCAAATTCAAGTTAGGCTTTTTTCCAGTTTAAAAAAAATATTCTTTTTTTTCAACTTAGCAGATAGATAAGGTAATAGATCCCCATAAAAATAGGAACTTTTTAGGACTCCAAATATCCAAAAGATGCAAGTCCAATTATTTAGTTGTTTAGTTTAATTGTTCTTTTCTTTTTTTTTCCAAAGCTTTATATTCCCAGGGTAGGCAGAAGCTGCCAAGTTAAGAGGGGGGAAGAAATTTCCAAAGACTTTTACAGGAAAATAGTTGGGATACAAGAAAGGTAACATGGCCGATCATTAAGCCGTATCAGCCAAAAGCCAAAAGCACTACCAAGCACTGCAGAGGAATTGGGTGAGACCTTACCTTACCTTTCTTGTATCCCAACTATTTTCCCGATCTTTTCTTTGTTGGTCCCAAGGAGCTGGATCAAACGGAAGGGCTACCACCATTCTGTGATCTGTTGAGGTTCCTCCTTACGGTCATCGCCCCTCCAGGGCGACTTATGACCCTTTTCAGGGTCGCCTGACGAAGGGAAACCAGGTGGTGGAGAGAGCGCTCCCTCTGCGTGTTCGCCAGAACCGGAAGCCCCCCTCCTTTTATATCAGGGATGTTAAACGTGATTTCATTGAGGGCTACATCAACATTGTGTTTACTGTTGGGGAGTGGTGTGTGTGTGGCCAGCTCATCACTCAGGCTGGGGGGCACCCATAGGAGGGATCCGGGGATTTCCAGTGGAGGGGGTGGGACTGGGGTGGGTGCGAGGGCATGGTCCACCAGAGGATCCACACTGTTCCTCTTGGGCCATGCAGGGGATTCCCGGATGGTGGTGCAGGCTGCCCAGAACCCTGGGCAGCAGAGGGCAAGTGCCCAGCCCAGCCCTTGAGCTCCCAGGGCACTAGGACCCCACAGCCCAACCCAGTCCAGCACCAGTTCCCTGAGGGGCATCCGGCTACGCTTATCTCCTCCTCGAGGCTGCTGCTGCTGTGCTTGCTCTCCTTGGCCAGGTTACTCATAGTGAGTGCAGGAGAGCAAAGCACAGGGGTTGGAGGGAGGCCCACTCCCTCTCTATGCGAGGAGACCCAGCTTTGTAACCAAATCATCCTTAGCGATAGGATGGGAGACCACCAAGATAGACCAGGAGGAGGGGGCAAGGGGATGGCGAAAGGGCAGAAGGGCTGATGTTGCCTGAGTGCTAAGACAGGACTTCCCTAACAACCTCCCCCCCTCTCATTCCAATCTCCTCCCTCCCTCCCTCCCTTTCTTCCTCCATCCATCCATCCATCCATCCATCCATCCATCCATCCATCCCTAACCTCCTTTCTTCCCTGCCTCCCTCCTTCTCATTCCCATCTCATTCATTCCCTTCCTTCCTGACACTGTCAGCCAACACGTACTCAATAGTGTTTCATGTTTATATCAATAATAAATTAATAAACATTTTATTAATATTATTGCTGTTTAGACTTTAGATTTAAAATTTTAATATCTAAAATGTATTAGTTTTAGATTTAAAAACAATATCTCATTTCAAGGTATAGCTGCATTGTTGTTACCTATAGTATACTTAAAATGGTCTGGAAATTCAATAAAATTACTGACTTTAATGATGCCAAAAATCCTCAGACTCTTGATTCTAATGCAACCATTGGTTGGTTGGTTCATGCAAAAAGCTGGGAATATTCAGTTGTGGGAATATTCTGTTGGATCCATGTTTTGGCACCATAACAGAGCCAATAATGTTGGATATTTTTATTTTATTTTATTTATTTATTTGGTGATGGATCACTGCCTGCAGACAAACATGATTTGTGATTCGATGTGGACTGTAAATAAAAATTATGTAAAATAAACAGAGTCTGCACTAAGGATCCATGTTTTGTTGAATGGTGAAGTCAAAAGTTATTGATTAACTTTTATTTGATGATACTTTTATGTTGATTCTTTATAAAAGCTGGATGATATCAAGATAATCTGTGTTTGGTTTCATGGAACATTTACTCTTTTCCCTATAAAACACAGATAAAAAGATCAGATTCTGTTTAAATTCCTAGTACAGTCAGTTCTGTTTACTGCTGCAGAACAAATTATGAATTACACTTAGAAACTTGACTTCACCTGGCTAGACTCAGATTAAAATAAACATAATCTTAGAATCCATCTTTGCAGCACCCACAAGTGATGCTTTATGTCCATTTATAATAGCAAATAGATGAAGGGACCACTACTGAGTTTCTGAATGTATAGAGAATCGAATTATGGCATTACGTACTAAATATGTTCTTTGTACACACCAGCAAGTGAGGCAGGTCATAGGGCCAGGATAGCGCCATGCCGTGGTTCCTGCACACTTGGCCTCCCATCCAACCTCATCCTCCAGCAAGCCCTCTGGAAGGTCAAGAGCCCCGGGAAGGCAGCACTGCTATCCGGGGCCCTCGGTGCAGCCAAAGAGAGTTGTAAAAGATTGTAAAAAGAAATTAAATGAGTATTTTGGTAATAATTTAGGTAAAGGGATAACCTTACCGACTGTGTGTGATGCTAGTAAAGTTGTTATGCAGAGTTATTTTATATAGTAGAATCCCTTAGAGAAGAAAAAAATCTCAGGAAAAGACGCAAAAGATATTGGACGAAATTAAACAGAAAGAAATCAAACCGCAAAAGACATTCATGGATCCTAAAATTTCACATTAAATTAAACTGTTACAGCAACAATTGTCTATGTTAACAGTTCAATAGAAACAAAATTGAACTATTGTATTTGAAACAAAAACACTTTGAGTTTGCAAATAAACCAGGATGGTTGCCATACAAACTAAGGAAGAAAAGGAAAAAGAGAATGATTGAGAAAATTTGCAAAGGTAATAAGGTAACAACAGATAATGAGCTTGTTAAAAAGTCTTTTCATAATTTTTACTCCAATTTGTATAAAAAACAGGAGTTAGATATGTCTAAAATAGATGAATATCTTTTAAGACAACAGTTGCCTAAGCTATCACAAACTCAGATGAAACTTATGAATGATCCAATAACTGCTTTTGAAATATCAGAAGCCATTAAAAAAAATGAAATCAGGACTGCCGGTTCTGGAGGCAGCACCTCTAGCTGTACGAAGAGACTCATCTCCTCGTCAGCTAATTTCCCTCTGCTGGTAGACCCTTATGTGGGTCGAACGTCACCCTGGAGGGTGCGACTACCGTCAAGGATGCTGTGCTCGGCTGCAGAGGAGCGGCGGCTCCCCCAGCTGGCTGAGCGAACTCTGAGGGCCGACGGAGAAGATCGGCAGTAAAATGGCTGATCACCCAGCTGCACCAACCGCAAGTCAAAAGAACAACTAAGCATGAAGACCCACCATGGTGAATCCGGGTGAGACTCCCTTTTCTCTCGCTATCCTGATCTTTCCTGTAAAGAGCTCTGACTACTTCCCTTTGCTAAGAAAGCGGCAGCTGTCTATTTCAGAAAAAGAGCTTTAAAAAAAACCCTCTTTGTCTTTTTTAGTTGTTTTTTCTACCATTGGACTTTCTCTGTGGCGATATTTAGGGGAAAAGAAGAAAAAAAAAGGACATTGCTAATTTGTTCCTATCAACTTTATAACGTTGGAGATACCTCTCTTGTTAAATTTTTTAAAAAAATAAGAATGAAAACTTTTTGTTTCTTTAACTTTATCAACTTGGAAAAAAGATCTTGCAGTCCACTGAGGACAACTAGTGGCCAAAAGTGACATTACAACTCTATCTTTGTGATTGGAAGAGGAATTGGACTTCATATGAGAGTAAAAGAGAAAAGATAATCTGACATTTGGGTGGTGAAGCTGGCTATTAGACCTTTGGAGGCAGACATTTGTGGACTTTTGTTAAATATAGTCCCTAATAAAGGAATAGGCTAGTCTACCACCAAAATTAAAGAAAATACTCCATATCTTGACTATGATCTAATATTGGAAAAAAATTTTGAAATGACAGCAGACTTCAAAACTTATTGGAAATCTAGGAGACAATCTAAAGATGCCACCTTGGCACATCCAACGGACCCTTCAACAATGAATCAAGGCATGGAACAAGGAACACCAGAGAAAGAACAGAGCAATACTGAACAGGCTTTCACACATCAAGATACACAATCTATAGAGACACAGACATTATGCTTACAATCCAATGGTGAATCTATGCTGAGAGAAAAGGTGGTAACCACTGAGCCAACTAATTCTACACAACGTTACCTACAATGGATGAATAACTTGGATGATCAAGAACTAACTGTAACTGATTCAGTTCAACTATTGAAAACTACAAAGATTGACACTCAGATACAATTTTCTGGAAACCACAACAAAGCGGATAACTTATTTACAATTATAATATAGAATAAAAGTCAATATAACACCCAGATGATATTGGCAAGAAGAAAAGAAAATTTTGCTCAGTTTGAATTGATTAAAAGCTTTTTTAACCAAAGTTTGAGGTTTGATAATCGAAAAGTTTTAATATGGGAACCAACTTGGCCTAGAAAGAAAGCTAGAGTCAGGTTTAAATGTGATATAAAATGTTACTTGATGGGTTAAAAAGGCTTTAGAGATTTTGTCTGATTTAACAATGAAAGAAGGATGAGAATTGACTGTTATCATAGTTGATAATTATTAGGGAACAAACTTGTTTAGGGGTTAAAAAGATTTTATACACTTAGAGTGATGAAATGATAGAACATTTTTTTAAAAATAGATATGTGTTTTGTTTTTTTGGAACTACACTATTATTTTAAATATGATAATTATTTTGAAATACAGTGAGAATTTCTGTTTGATTTAATAATGAATGAAGGCTGGGAATTTCCTGACATTATACTGGATAACTACTTGAAGGTGTAAACTTTACAAAAGGGCTTAAAAAGATTTTTTATAGATGTGGATTGATGAAATGATAGAATATATTTTTAAAAATAGAATTGTATTTGTTGGATTTATATTGTTATTTTAAACGTGAAAAATACGCTTTAATAGAGAGAGAGCAAGAGCCACTTGTGATAGGGAAAAAATTAGTTTTAATGAACGATCTATTATTAAGGATACCTGAAGTCCCAACTAGATGTCTATTGAAATGTAAGTGGAATATGACAATTGTAATTAGTAAAGCATAACACAGGATATAGAGTATCATAATTGCAAGATGATTGAGGATTTTTGTTTGATTGAACTTTATCTAAAATTATATTAATTTTAATAATATTTTTCCTTACAGAGAGGAAACTGTTTATAATTAATTTGAGCTATATGTATATGATTTTGTTTTTGAATGATTTGACACTCTGACCACCATGTTGTGTCCTAAGCTTTTGTAAAAAAATGGAAAAAACCAATAAAACTTTTATTAAAAAAATGAAATCAGGCAAAACTCCAGAACCAGATGGCCTTGCAAGCCAATATTATAAGTGCTTTGAAGAGAAACCTATTCGGCCACTAGAGCAGTGATGGTGAACCTTTTAGACACCGAGTGCCCAGAAACTGTCCTGTCCCCTGATCCCACTCTGCTCCTGCCCCACCCACCCCCTCCCATCCACAGGGCCATCTACTGCCTCCATGGCCCACCACAGATCGCCCAGGCAGCCCTGCAGTGCCATAGAGGCCAAGCCCTCCACCCGCATCATGCAGCATAATCCGTTTGATGGGGCACGAGGCGGAGATCTATCCCTGCTGCCTGGCTGCCATGTCCTTGGCTGTGCCCAGGGGCAACTTTCCTCCGGGGGGGCTGCTGATGAGGACGGGGCTGCAGGGGGAGGCAGGGCTGGGGCGATGGCATGCATGCCCACAGAGAGGGCTCTGTGTGCCGCCTCTGGTATGCGTGCTATAGGTTTGCCACCACTGGTATAGGTTCTCTGCTTAGGCAGGGGACTGGACTAGAAGACCTCCAAGATACCTTCCAGCTCTATTCTATTCTAAGGATATATGAATACAATAAGGCAGATTCTTAGGTATCTCTGTGCAAAGACTCCATGTGGGATAGATGAAATAGAGGATCTGTGACAATGGAATGCTAGTTGTGTGTTAAATATATTGGGCTCATTATTTATTCCCATTCCTTGTTGACATTAAATACTGGAATGCTGAAAATAAATTGAATTTCTCCCTATAAGGTACCAGTCAATTTGTGACACAGGGGGTTGCTATCTTTGAAATTAAAGGAGCAAGGATAAGAGGGAAAGAGATGGTAGATTCTGCCGGGCATGACAAATTATGTAATGCCTATATTTCCTAAGGGAGCCAGTTTGGTGAAGTGGTTAGGGCATCAGGCTAGAAACTGAGAGACCACGAGTTCTATTTCTGCCTTAGGCACAAAGCCAGCTGGGTACTTTAGCTTTCTCTCAGCCCTAAGAAGGAGGCAATGGCAAACTGCTTCTGAAAAATTGTGCGAAGAGAATTTCTGGGAACAGTCTCTAAGAATCACACATGATTGCATGGAAGAAAAAATAACATTTCCTAAATGTCTAACAAGGTGTGTTAAAGTTCTACTCCATTTCATTAACCACCTTAAAGTACTGTGTTGTAAACATGAAACATAGTGTTTCATGTTTATATTAATAATTAATTTATAAACATTGTATTAATATTATTGCTGTTTAGACTTTAGATTTAAAATTTTAATATCTAAAATGTATTAGTTTTAGTTTGTATTGTTAAAAACAATATCTCATTTCAAGGTATAGCTGCACTGTTGTTACCCATAGTATACTTAAAATGGTCTGGAAATTCAATAAAATTACTGACTTTAATGATGCCAAAAATCCTCAGATTCTTGATTCTAATGCAACCATTGGTTGGTTGGTTCATGCAAAAAGCTGGGAATATTCAGTTGTGGGAATATTCTGTTGGATCCATGTTTTGGCACCATAACAGAGCCAATAATGTTGGATATTTTTATTTTATTTATTTTTGGGGTGATGGATCACTGCCTGCAGACAAACATGATTTGTAATTTGATGTGAACTGTAAATAAAAATTATGTGAAATAAACAGAGTCTGCACTAAGGATCCATGTTTTGTTGAATGGTGAAGTCAAAAGTTATTGATTAACTTTTATTTGATGATACTTTTATGTTGATTCTTTATAAAAGCTAGATGATATCAAGATAATCTGTGTTTGGTTTCATGGAATATTTACTCCTTTCCCTATAAAACACAGATAAAAAGATCAGATTCTGTTTAAATTCCTAGTACAGTCAGTTCTGTTTACTGCTGCAGAACAAATTGTGAATTACACTTAGAAACTTGACTTCACCTGGCTAGACTCAGATTAAAATAAACATAATCTTAGAATCCATCTTTGCAGCACCCACAAGTGATGCTTTATGTCCATTTATAATAGCAAATAGATGAAGGGACCACTACTGAGTTTCTGAATGTATAGAGAATCGAATTATGGCATTTCCTATTGCTTGTGCCAATAGCTAACTACCAACAATGAGCATGAGTAGATTTCTCGCTAACACAGATATGTCAAACACAAGGTCCACAGGCCGGATCCAGCCCACGATGGGCTCAGATTTGGCCCGTGAGGTCACCCCAGAGACAGTGAGGGATCAGCCCCTGCCGCCCCGGCCCTAGCCCACCCCAGCCCAGCTGGGCGCCCCAGGGGAGGCGAGCATGAGGGGGCCATAGATGTCCACCAACAGCCGCAGCCTGCCAGCCCCTCAGCCAGAGCACTCTGGGGTTCTGCAGCCCACTATGACAACCAGGCTGGCCCTCCAAGTAGCAGACGCAGCAGCAGCAGGCAGAGGCAAAAGCATGGGGGTGTGAGAAGCACGCAATCTGGCCCGCTGGATGAGTCTGCTACATCCCACCTTCTGTCTTTGCAAGGCCCCCTGTGCCTCTGCCTCTGGTCTCCTAGAAGCAAGTGTGGTAGTAGCACTGGCAGCAGGTGGAGGCAGAAGCACACGGGAAGGGATGCAGTCCAGCTCACTGAATGAGCCTGGCGGCTGCAAAGACAAAAACTACAACAAAGCAGGTGCGTCCAGCGGGCCGGTTAGCATACCTCCCACTGCCTGCACCTCTGCCTCCACCTACTACTGGTGCCGCCACTGAGCCTGCTGCTTGGAGGGCTGGCCCAATGGTCACAGCAGGCTGTGGCTGCTGCTGGACATTGTCAGCCAACACATACTCAATATGTTCTTTGTACACGCCAGCAAGGCGAGGCAGGTCATAGGGCCAGGATAGCGCCATGCCGTGGCTCCTGCACACTTGGCCTCCCATCCAACCTCATCCTCCAGCAAGCCCTCTGGAAGGTCAAGAGCCCCGGAAGCCAGCACTGCCATCCGGGGCCCTCGGTGCAGCCAAAGAGCGTTGTAAAAGATTGTAAAAAGAAATTAAATGAGCATTTTGGTAATAATTTAGGTAAAGGGATAACCTTACCGACTGTGTGTGATGCTAGTAAAGTTGTTATGCAGAGTTATTTTATACAGTAGAATCCCTTAGAGAAGAAAAAATCTCAGGAAAAGACGCAAAAGATATTGGACAAAATTAGACAGAAAGAAATCAAACTGCAAAAGACATTTATGGATCCTAAAATTTCACATTAAATTAAACTGTTACAGCAACAATTGTCTATGTTAACAGTTCAATAGAAACAAAATTGAACTATGGTACGTGAAACAAAAACACTTTGAGTTTGCAAGTAAACCAGGAAGATGGTTGCCATACAAACTAAGGAAGAAAAGGGAAAAGAAAATGATTGAGAAAATTTGCAAAGGTAATAAGGTAATAACAGATAATGAGCTTGTTAAAAAGTCTTTTCATAATTTTTACTCCAATTTGTATAAAAAACAGGAGTTAGATATGTCTAAAATAGATGAATATCTTTTAAGACAACAGTTGCCTAAGCTATCACAAACTCAGATGCAACTTATAAATGATCCAATAACTGCCTTTGAAATATCAGAAGCCATTAAAAAAAATGAAATCCCGCAAAACTCCAGAACCAGATGGCCTTGCAAGCCAATATTATAAGTGCTTTGAAGAGAAACCTCTTTAGCCACTAGAGCAGTGATGGCGAACCTTTTAGACACCGAGTGCCCAAAAACCATTCCATCCCCCAATCCCACTCTGCCCCTGCCCCACCTACCCCCTCCCACCCTCAGGGCCACCTACCACCTGCATGACCCACCACAGATCGCCCAGATGGCCCTGCAGTGCCAAAGAGGCCAAGCCCTCTGCTTGTATCCCACAGCATAATCTGTGTGATGGGGTTCGAGGGCGGAATCCTATCCCTGCTGCCTGGCTGCCATGTCCTTGGCTGTGCCCAGGGGCAACTCTCCTCCGGGAGGGCTGCTTATGAGGAGGGGGCCGCAGGGGGAGGCAGGGCTGGGGCAATGGCGTGCATGCCCACAGAGAGGGCTCTGTGTGCCGCCTCTGGCATGTGTGCCATAGGTTTGCCACCACTACACTAGAGGATAAAATGAATGATATATTACATGAGGGAATGATACCTCAAACATGGAAAGAAGCCAATATTGTGTTATAACTAAAGGAGGGACAAGATGCTACAAAGAATTATAGGCCAACTTCATTATTAAACAGACTATAAACTTTTTGCTGCAATTTTGGCAAAAAAAAAAAATAAAGATGTTACAGGCATATATTCATGAAGACCAATCTGGCTTTCTGCCAAAAAGACAACTAAGAGATAATATGAGGACCATTTTTAATATCATTGAATATTTATAACAGGGGTGTCAAACTCAATTTCATTGAGGGCCGCTTCAGCATTGTGGTTGCCCTCAGGGGGCAGGGTGGGTGTGGCCAGGGTGGGTGCGGCCTATTGAGTGGGCATGGATTGAGTGGGTGTGGCTTACTGGGTGGGCATGGCCAGCTCTATATCATTCGCGTCAAGGGTGCCTGTGGGGGCCTGGGCAGAAGTGGGACAGATCTGAGGGTCTCTGGCAGAAGGGGGTGGGACCAGGGTAAGTGCCAAGGCATGGTCCACTGGAGGAGTCTCATTGTTCCTCTCAGGCCATGCGGGGGGGGGACTGGATGGTGGTGCGGGCTGCCCAGAGCCCTGGGCAGCAGAGGTCAAATGCCCAGCATGGCCCTTGAGCACCCGCAGCACCAAGCCTAACCCCACTTCCCCAAGGGGGCACCCAGCTGCACTTACCTTCTGTTCAAGGCTGCTGCTGCTGTGCTTGCTCTCCTTAGCCAGGTTGCTCATGATGGGTACGAGGGCAATGTCAGAGGGAGGCCCATTCCCTCTCCATGGGAGGAAACCCGGTTTTGTATCCAAAGCTTCCTTAGCAATAAGATGAGAGACCCCCATGATAGGCCAGGAGGAGGGGTCAAGGGGATGGTAAAAGGGCAGCAGGGCAGGACTAAGGCAGGACTTCTCTCAGACCCTCCCTCTCCTTCTTTCCTTCTTCCTTCCTAAGTACAGAATGGTGGGGAAATATTTGAGATGAGGGAGGGAGAAAAACAGGCAAGAAATGCAGCTGGGGAGGTGTCACCCTTCATGAGGAGTGCACCATCGCCTAGAAGTGGCCAGCATGTGGCCCTCACCTACTTCACATATCTGGCTTGGTGGGCTCTGGGGGAGGGGATACCATGAGCAGAGTGAGAGTCAATGTTACCTGCACAATGCTACCCAGCCCCCAGCCTGCCCGTTTTCGGCAGGCAGCAAGGCGCTCTCCTCTCAGCGCCAAGAGGCTGAGCCAGGCGGCATGAATCTGAAAAGAAGCGTGATGCTGCCCAGCCCCCAGTCTGCCCAGTTTCAGCAGGCAGCGGGGCGCTTTCTTCACAGCGCCAAGAGGCTGAATTGGATGGCACAAACCCAAAAAGAAGCGTGATGCCACCCAGTCCCCAGCCTGCCCGATTTTGGCAGGCAGCAGGGCACCAAGAGCTGAGCCAGGTGGCGCAAATCTGATGAGAAGTGCAATGCTGCCTAGCCCCCAGCCTGCCCAGTTTCATCAGGCAGCAAGGTGCTAAGCTGGCGAGCTTTGCACTTCCCGGCTCAATCTCTCGGTGCTGTGAGGAGAGTGCCTCGCTGCCTGCCAAAACCCCTCCCCCAGAGCCCATCAAGCCAGATATGTGAAATAGGCGAGGCACTTCCAGGCGATGGTGCATTTCTTCATTCCTCACAAAGGACACCTCCCCAGCACGCAACCTGGGTGGGGCTGACACGGGAGGGGCTGGTTCTTTGCTGTTTCCAAATGGCCTTGTGGAGCTAAGACTGAATGTGTTTCAGCATAGATGGCAACCACAAAATTGTACATTAGCTCCCGGCCAGCCTGGGCCAGGGCCAAGACAGCGGGGGCCGTTCCCTCACTGTTTCCAGGATGGCTTCGCGGGCCACATGAAACCACTTCGAGGGCCGCATCCAGCCCCCAGGCCTTGTGTTTGGCATGTCTGGTTTAGGGTATTTATAGTCAGTTCAGTAGTCTGGTCCTCTCCTTCTTCTTGCGATTTCAACTGAGTAGAATACAGAGTCATATCTGGTGTTGTTGTTGTTTGATTATATAAAATATCTATGTTCTCTGCTTTTGGAGTTACATCAAAATTCTAAGCTGCTTGTGCATATTGTATGAAGTCTTCTTTAATGTTAAATTGTTCATCTTCTGTTATTTTTTGGGTTATAGGTTGATCAGTTTGAGTCTGAAGTTCAATTTGTAGTTTTGTAAAAAATGTCTTTGGCTTTCACTCATGGGAAAAAGCAACCCAAACCCACACTGATCATGTGGCACGACCACAAACCAGAAGCCAGACCACAGCTGCATCATTAGCCACTTTAAACCTCTCCAATCTATACATGAAGCAAACTGACACCCACCATGAAGATGAGGCACGACCACGAACGCGAAGCCAAACAACAGCAATGCAGCTCACCATCCTTAATCCCCCTGCAACTCAGACTAACCCGAGCACAACAAAGCCCCCACCCAAACAGAACACTCCCCCATCCAATCAGAGCACAGCCAAGCCCCTAATCAATCAGAACACACCTCCACCCAATCAGAACACAGCCAAGCTCCCATCCAATCAGTTCACACCCCCACTAGCAGTTAAAAGGAAGAAACAGTTTAAAGTTTTTTATTTATAATACAGTTAAAACAAAAATGGACATAACATAACATTCCAGTATACGTATTTCTAACAATTTGTTCCTCTTCATACATATAGTTCTTAATCTCTATATATACATACATATTTTTCTGTACAATATAATATCTAATTTATTTCTCTATATATTAACGCACAATTATATATATTTCTATCTTAACACTAGCTTATAACCCGAACAGTCCCCCTTGATTCACACCAATAATAAAATTTGTCCCAGATTTCAAAATAATCTGACTCTGTCTTGTCCTTCATTTCCATTATGAGCCTATCCATATCAGCACACGATAAAATTTTGTATAAAACCTCTTCTTCTGTTGGAGTTTCTTTATTCCTCCAATTTTGTGCATACGCCAATCTAGCGGCTGTGAAAATGTGTAACATCAGATAAAATATCCCTTTATCGTATTTCTGTGTAGTTATGCTTAATAGGAAGAGTTCTGGATTTAGCTCTATCTCCATCATTAATATTTCTTCCAGCCATTTTTTTATCTTATTCCAAAAATAGGAGCTTTTGAGCACTCCCACCACACATGGTAATAGGTTCCTATTGCCAATTTACATTTCCAGCATAAAGATGAAAAATTTGGACCCATTTTAGCTAACGTTGTGGGTGAGAGATGCCACCTATAGAACATTTTGTAGAGATTTTCTTTGCAGGAGGTGGCCAAAGTGAGCTTCCTACTTCTTACCCATAATTCTTGCCAGATGTGCAGATCAAAGTTGAGATCAAGATCCCTGCTCCACGTTAACATGGTTTCTTTTACCTGTTCCTCATACATTGCCTGGTCTAACAGATAATGATATAGTTTTTAAATCATTTTGTCTTCAGTTCCTAATAATATTTTGTCCAGCCCTGTTGGCTCTATTTTTATGCCTAGCTCATTTTTTATCTTTCCAATATCTTGCCTGTAATTGGAGATATGCCCACCATTCTAATTCTATCCCTTCGTCTTGAAGATTTTTCCTGGATTTCAATTCCCCTTTAGTAATAGTAATAGTAGTAAAGTTGGAAGAGACCTTGGAGGTCATCTAGTCCAACCCCCTGCTCGGGCAGGAAACCCTACACCATTTCGGACAAGTGGCTGTCCAGTCTCTTCTTAAAAACTTCCAGTGTTGGAGCATTTACTGCTTTTTTATATGTTATAATTTTCCCTAATTGTATGAACTTTGGATGTATATGCATTTCTAGCGTTGAAATCCATCTGGGGACTTGTGTATAATTTGGTTGCCAAGTTTTAACCCATACATCTATTAGAGCTTGTTTGATGTAATGCCTTCGAAAATATTTATGTATCTTGTATTTCTGATCCCATAACATAACATGCCATCCTATCTGTAAATCATGACCTTCCAGACTTAATAGTCTCCTATTCTTCAATAATATCCAATCCTGCACCCATAATAATACTATGGCCTGATCGTATTTTTCCAGGTCAGGGAAAAAAAAGAGCTAGTAGTTCTGGATGTGCTTCTTTTCTGGACTATCTTGCAAAGCTGATTTTTATGATATAAAGTATATATTTTTGAACTTGGTACCAAAGCCTCCACTCTATTGTTTAAAGGAAAAATAACGTCATTCTACTACTCCTACACCAGCTCACTACTGGAGGTGGCTAACGGGATAAGACCTCATGCCCTTCGGGTCCATCTCTTAGCTCTCTCAGTTTCGGTTTTAGTCCAGGTTTTTTTTTTCAAACACATTTTATTGGTTTTTTAATTTTTACATAAGAGAGCTCAAGAAAACACCGTGGTGAAAGGGTAATTAATCATATAAAAACAGTCATACATGTATGGCTGAAGTTAGTACCTTAAAAATTTCCCTCTCTATTTCCCTCACATGATATAACAAATTTAGTTTAATTCATTTCTTCATAAAATTTGATCAGTCCAAACAATCATCACTACTATTAAATCTATGTAAATCCCACTCCTGCTTTTAAACTCCATTAATTTCATTTAATATATTCCAATTAATCTTAAATAAACATATTAATAAGACTTCGGGTATCCCTTCTACAACACACATAATATTCCAACAATAACATTCTAATATTTTCACCTATATTTCATTTCTTAATTTAATAAATCATTAATTAATACCCTTTCTTCTCTTATCATAAATCTCTCTAGTTCTTCTGCTATTACAAAGTAATTTTCTATACAAATAAAATTTAAATCTCAACCAAAATAATTATCATATCTAAAACGAACATATTATTACACAAATTATCATCTTACTACTTTCATATACTCAGTTACATTGTCAAATCAGTTCGAATCTCTAAAGCTTTTTTGACCCAATAAGTGAAATTTTAAATCACATTTTTAAATCTGACTCTGGCTTTTTTTCTGTGCCAAGCTGGTTTCCGTAATGCCGCATCTATGTCAACAAATCTCAGTATTTGAGTACTGGTGTTTATCAACAAATCAGTATGGTCAAAATCCTCTTCCCCTTCTTCCAGTATCATGTGATCAATATAGTCAATTTTATTCCATATTGTGACTACAGCTTGATTATCCAGGTTGTCATAGCTGTCAGACACTCCGAGGCTATCCATCCGGATGGTTGGAGCCGTTGCCTTTACTTGGAGCTCAAATAGGATGTCTTAACAGTAAGTTAGCACTGAAACTTAAACCTCACAACCTGTATTGGTCCCTCCTCAGTTCCGGATAGTGAGAAGGAATGGCAGAGGGGACGCGAGGCGCCTCACCAGTGGAGGAGTCACTTGACTCAACAGGATAGCCTGAGGTCACATCTGTATTATTGGCAAGGGAGGCCCAGCTGGTGGTGCAGCCTAAGGAAAAGGCATAGCGGCCTGTGGATACAGGAGCTGAGGCCCAGCAGCCAGCATCTACAGCTTCGTCAGGGGAGTGGTGGCTAAGTCCTGCTCTGCACCACCCTGAGGGAAGGAGACAGCAAGTAGCAGGTGCAAGGCCTGCGTTGAGTGGTTGGCGAGAGAGACGCGTGACTGAAGATGAGGATGAGGAGTGGAGCTATTCCACCACTCCAGGACAATACACCTTGGATGTTCTCAGGGACCAGTTTGGGAAAACGGGCTACCTCACACCACCACCACTGCGGCCTAGGGTTGCCTCTGGGCTAGGGGTGCCAGCAGAGTCTTCCATGTTCCATGTAGCCAGCCCAAAGCTCAGACTGACACCAAGCAGCCATCCTTCCCTGATGGGGCCTCCTGCGGGACCTGGTTCAGTTGAGCAGTCTCAGTACCACTGGGAGGGCCAACAGGCTGGGGCCCTGGTTGTAGTCCCCTCCAGACAGCCTGGGGCGTTGCCAGGTTCTTCAGGGCCATGGGGAACGGGACCTGACAGCTGTCACACTATGGCCCCGGATGGGGCTCAGTATGGAGCACAAGCAATAGCCTCTTGGCCTCAGGCGGTGCTGTGGAACCCACCTCCTATCATGGTATCGTTTGACGGTGACTATATTTATGAGCTATGTGCTTAGCCATCTGGATCACTTCACTACGCTGTACCCATCCAATTGGGCGATGGTGGTGGCTGTGACGGCAAGTTTACAGGGGGAAGCAGCAGCCTGGGCTGCAGATTTATATAGTGATCATGCTTGGGAGTTGGCCAATATTGGCCTGTTTCTGGACGCCCTGAAGACCAGGTTCAAGGATCCCTCCCGGGTGCAACAAGCGGAGGCAGAGGTGCTGAGGTTATGGCAACGAGGCAGGCCAGCAAGGGAGTACGTATGTGAATTCCAATGGGCAGCCAGGAGGCTTCGGTCATGGCCAGAATGCCTTTTGGTCCACCAATTTCGGGCTGGCTTAGACAAAGAATTACGCTGGACATGCATGGTGAGGGGAATCCCGTGCTGACTCCCAGAGAGGTTCCAGGTAGTGACGGAGCTGGATGAGGGCTTATAGGAGTTCCAGCGAACACCAGACGAACAGCTAAACCCCCGGCAGGTTGTTGAGCGGCCAAAAGACATCAGCAGACAAACCTCGGCTGCCAGTCCCACCCCCAGGGCTGTGTTTAGGTGTTTTAGGTGCATCTGGCCAGGCCATCAGGTAGCTGAATGTCTAGTTCCAGCAATGCCCAGCACACCAACCACCATCGGTAAGCCAGGGGCTACACCAAGGAAGACCACGGAAAGGTCAAGGGCTGCCCGCCAAGCGGAAGGCGGATCCCCCCAACGGTCCCCAAGTGAACCAACACCCGTTCTGGAGGAGTATGACAATGGAGACCCAGCAGAGGACCCCATAGTGAGTCAAACCATAACTCCTTTTGCCATTCCAATCACCTTAACAAGCCCAATCACAGGGCATTCTGGCGAGTACCACACCCAACACGTTAGTAACGGAATCGGTGAGGATGGAAATGGGTAAACATTGGGAAACCCTCTGATTCATAGTAGTCCCATCTATGACTGAGGCAGTGATCCTGGAGTTGGCCTGGTTGGACAAATGGATTCCGACTATGTGGTGGGCTAAAGGGTGTCATCATCTACGACTTGGAGTGGGTTCTCAACCGCCCCGACCAGAGGCAGACGAGATGGAGAAGGGAACAGAGGGGTTCAAGGCAGCACAGGAAGAAGGTGATCCTGAATTTCCAGCAGTGTACAATGATCTTGCTGGGTGTTCAGTGAACAGGAGTGTGATAGCCTGCCACCCCATTGCCCAACTGATTGTGTAATTGAGATATTACTGGGGGCTAAATTACCAAAACCCAGAATTTATCCTATGACGCCGCTAGAGCTACAAGAGTTGAGGCATTACATTGATAAGAACTTAGCATGGGGATTTATACAGCTGGCTCATTCCTGAATAGCAGCACCAGTTCTGTTCTAGGAGAAGAAGGATGGGGGTCTCCGGCTCCGTGTAGACTTTCACGGGATTAACGCAGTGTGTGTGGAGCACATGTACCCCCTACCACTTATGAAAGATCTTCTTGCTCATTTGGCCAAAGGGAGGATTTTCATGAAATTAGATCTCCGTGAAGCTTATTACAGGGTCAGGATAAGGCAACGTGATGAGTGGAAGACAGCTTTCAACTATCCATTAGGAAGTTATCAGTTCAGGGTGATGCCCTTTGGTCTACAAGGAGTCCCCGCGGTATTCATGCAGCTCATTAACAGGGTATTGCATGAGCACTTATACTGCGAGGTGCTAGTGTATCTAGATGATATTCTCATCTACTCTCAAACCTTGGAAGAACACATCCACTTGGTAGGTGATGTGTTGGCCAAGCTGCTGCGAGCCCAATTGTTTGTTAAGTTGTCTAAATGTGAATTTCACCAAGCCCGCCTTGATTACTTGGGTTACCGGATCTCAGTAGCAGGGGTGGAAATGGACCTGAATAAGGTGAGAAGTGTCCTGGAATAGCAGGCACCGAGAACGCATCACCAATTACAAAGTTTTCTGGGCTTTGCCAATTTTTACAGACAATTTATCCCCTCTTTTGCGACTGTGGCATTGCCCCTAACACCCTTGTTACGGACCCGATCCTCTGCAACAAAGCCCCGGCCTGGACAACCCCTAGCTTGGACAGCTGATTGTCAGTGGGCATTTGAGTCATTGAAGGCCTTGTTCGCATGGGAGCCTGTATTACTGCATCCTGATCCAGAAAGCCCGTTCGTTGTACAGGCCGATGCTAGTGATGTCGCTGTGGGGGCAGTGCTGCTCCAACAAAACACCCAAGGAAAGTTACAACCTTGTGCTTACACCTCTTGGAAGTTAACAGACACTGAGAGAGGGTGGGCGATTTGGGAAAAAGAGGCGTTTGCAGTACGCTGGGCCCTGTTTACCTGGCGACATCTACTGGAGGGGGCGAAACACCCATTCAAAGTATGGACAGACCATAAAAATTTGGAGGTGCTTCAAACGCCCAGACGCTTATCACCCAAGCATGTACGGTGGGCACAATACTTTCAGCGCTTCCATTTTCAACTTAAGTATGTGCCGGGGGGGGGGAGGAATTTCCTTGCAGATGCTCTATCTAGGTTACCACAATATGACAGTAAGAGGGAGGAGGTGGTGCAGGTGATCATGCCCCCTTATGGTAAAGAAGATGCAAAACTGAGTTCATGTTCAAGGACGGTGTCGTTTGAGGATGATTTAAGAACAGCCCTCCTGCAGGAAGCATGGTTACTGGACAATCCTGGGTTGCTGACCCAATGACATGGCTGTCAACGCTGCTAATATTGAATATTCCTGCTTTGACAAAATATGCAGAACTGTCTGGTATTTTTAGAGTTAATTCAGATGACAGAGAAAAGGGAGGGGAAATAACAAAAGCCAGAGAAAAGGAACAGAAGTGAATCTCTGCCCTCTGGGCTAATTGGAAGATGTGACTTGTGACTGCAAGATAAGGGAGGGGTTTAGCAAGAAATGTTAGATGCCAGCAAGAGGAATTCAGATTCTGGCATAAACCTCCATGATGTGCTGTCAGTTTGTAACACTGGTAATAAAGGCTTTAGGATAAACATGTGTTTATCCTAAAGCCTTGTGTTTCATTAATCGGAACCATGACAATGGCTTGGCGTGGTATGGCAACAAACTGTATGCTCCTCAGAAGATGTGGAGCCAAGTATGTCACCGATGCCATGATTCAAAACAGGCAAGTCACTTTGGATTCCTGAAGACGTTGCATCTGGCCAGGCGTCAATTCTGGTGGCCCCGGATGAGACTTGATATTGAAACACACGTGAAAAACTGTCACATCTGTGCTCAATCAAAACCATACCCTGGGGAACCAATGGGGTTGCTCCAGTCTGTGGCTGACCCAGATCAGCCATGGCAAGATCTCGCAATGGACTTTATTGTGAAGTTACCGGAGGTTCAGGGTTATATGGTGATATGGACAGTAGTTGACCTGTTCTCCAAACAGGCCCATTTTATCCCCTGCAAGGGGTTACCATCAGCAAAAAGGCTAGCTAAAATGTTCCTGGCACATATCTATCGGCTGTATGGGGCACCATGTTGTATCATCTCAGATAAGGGGTGCAATTTACAGCCCAGTTTTGGCACGAATTTGTCCAGTTCCTTGGTTCCGCCCAAGGACTCAGTTCAGCATACCACCCCAGCACCAACGGGGTGGCGGAACAGGCCAACGCCGCAGTGGAGAGATACCTGAGGAGTTATGTATCATACCAGCAGACGGACTGGGTGCAGAGGTGGCATACAATAACGCCGTGCACAGCAGCACTGGATTCACCCCCTTTCAGGTGGTATATGGTCGAGATTTTGTTCCCATACCAGAGTGTGGACCTCAAGGGTCCCAACCCTATCAGGCCAATGAATGGTTTGCCCATGTGGGAGAGGTATGGGGTATGATGAAGAAGGCTTTAACAAAAGTAAGGGGAGGTAGCCAAAAACCAGGCGGACAAAAAACGTAGGACACAGAAACCATTCCAAGTGGGTGATTTAGTTTATTTATCCACAAAATATATAAGACTCCAGGTTCCATGTAAGAAGCTAGCTCCAAAGTACATTGGCCCTTTTCGGATAGCCAAGGTCATCAACCCGGTAGCAATGCAGTTACAATTGACAAGGTTCCTTGGTAAGGTGCACCCGGTGTTCCACATCAGCCTGTTGAAGTCAGTGGGAGAAGTGTCCTAGGGGCAGGCCCCAGGTCCTGTTGCCCCAGGCCAATATGAGGTCCAGGAAATCTTAGATTCATGGGTGAGGAGGGGTGAAATGTATTACCTTGTTCTCTGGAAGGGGTATCTCCTATCTGAAGCATCCTGGGTAAGGGACAGAGCCATGTCTGCACCCAGACTGGTCAATAGATACCATAGGAAATTTCCCCACAAACCGGATAGGCCGCTTGCCGATCCAGCCACAAAGGAATGTGACCACTAACCCTGTTGTGCTTCTTTCCAGGGGGACCCTTGGTAGGGGGAGCCGAATGTTGGACCCTGCGAGGCCTACCCATCTGGATGGTCGGAGCCGTTGCCTGCTTGCCACTTCACCATCCGGCGAGGGCCCCGTCATCACTGTTGCTGCAATACTGCTCCTGGCGCCATTGTGGCCGACCGCCATCCTAAACTGCTGACAACATCATGAGGCACTCTGCTTTGTTTGCTGTTGTTGGGGCTGAGTGCTGTCCTTCTGACCTGCTGACGTCATCAGGAGGTGCCCTGCTTCATTTGCTGCTGTTGGGGCTGGTTGCTTTTCTCCCAGACTGCTGACATCCTGAGAAAGCACGTCGCTGGGCCCAACAATGTCCAGGTACTCCGCGGAGCCAGACGGCAAGAAGAAAGGCCTTTCCCTTGCCTGTGTTGTTGGCAAATGGCCTTGCATGGCTTGTTGGTGTACCGGCAGCAGAAGATGAGGCATAAAGGCACTGTGGTCTGGAGGGAGAGGGGCTAGGGACTCGGCAGATGAATCCTTTTAACTCCACCCTAATGGTGGCTTGTTGAGTGGGGCTGGGCCAGGTAAGGGTGGGGTCTGGTGTGGGTGGGGTATGTTTGTTGTATGTAAGGCACTGGGAGCAAGTCACTCCCAGTGCTAACTTTGTTACCACATAGCGAATAAAGCTGTTGGTTGTTTAGCGTTCCTGTTTTCTGGCTTTACTTGGAGCTCAAATAGGACATCTTAACAATAGCTTTCAATAGATCTCATCTGGATGTCAGTTCCTGTTGCTTTTAGAAGTGGGCATATTTGAGTTACAGTCATTCTTTTATCTTCAAAGTTCTCCATAGTTTGTGTATAGGCTTGTAAAATATCCTCTTCTGTTGTGGTTAGTTAATTTATAGAGTGATCAGTTAAAGTCTCAGTCTGGGATTTTGGGTCCAGAATTTTTCTAAAATTCAATTGATCAGTAAATTCTTCTTCCATCTCATTAAGTTGTGTACACTGTTGCATGTAGGCTTCTTCTTGGACTATAGATTGGTCTTTTGAAGTTTGAGGCTCAGCTTGTGCTTCTGCAAAATGATTTTTTTTTATTTTTATCCATGATTCGGACAGACCTAGACTCCAATTGGGCAGGGCCTTTTGAGATGACTGGGGCAGGTCTTAGCTCAGTTTTATGGGATGAATTTGAGTCTGTAACCACTGAGGATGCTGACAGAGCGGTAGGAGCAATGAGCGCCTCCACTTGTTTATTGGACCCGTGTCCTTCCTGGTTGGTCTCGGCTGCCAAGGAGGTGACACGAAGCTGGCTCCAGGTGTTGATTAACGCTTCATTGAGGGAGGGGTCTTTTCCACAATCCCTGAAGGAGGCGGTTGTGAGGCCCCTGCTCAAGAAGCCTACCCTGGACCCGGCTGATTTAAATAACTTCCGTCCAGTCTCCAATCTCCCCTTTGTGGGGAAGATTGTAGAGAGAGTGGTGGCGCTCCAGCTCCAACGGTCTCTGGATGAAGCGGATTATCTAGACCCTTTTCAATCTGGCTTCAGGCCCGGCTTCAGCACAGAAACCGCTTTGGTTGCGCTGATGGATGATCTCTGGCGGGCCTGAGACAGAGGTTATTCCTCTGTCTTGGTGCTACTTGACCTCTCAGCGGCTTTCGATACCATCGATCATGGTATCCTTTTGCAACGACTCGAAGGGGTGGGAGTGGGAGGCACCGTTTTACAGTGGTTCTCCTCCTACCTCTCTGGCCGGTCGCAATCGGTATTGGTGGGAGGGCAGAGGTCAACCCTGAGGCCCCTTGAATGCGGCATGCCACAGGGGTCAGTCCTCTCTCCCCTCCTATTTAACATTTATATGAAGCCGCTGGGTGAGATCATCAGACAGCACGGGGTGAGGTTTCATCAGTATGCTGATGATACCCAGTTATATATCTCCTCCCCGAGCTCTCTCAGTGAAGCGGCCGATGTGATGGGCTGTTGCCTCGAAGCCGTGAGGGTCTGGATGGGGGTTAACAGACTCAGGCTCAATCCTGACAAGACCGAGTGGCTTTGGATGTTGCCTCCCAAGGATCATGTCGACTGTCCAGTGTTGACTCTTGCGGGGGAAAATATACCCCCTTCGGAGCGGGTTCGCAACTTGGGTGTCCTCCTTGATCCACAGCTGAATTTGGAACATCAATTGACGGCTGTGGCTGGGAGGACCTTTGCACAAGTTCGCCTGTTGCACCAGTTGCGACCCTACCTGGACCGGGAGGCTCTCCTTACAGTCACTCATGCTCTTGTCACCTCACGTTTGGACTACTGCAACGCGCTCTACATGGGGCTACCCTTGAAAAGTATTCGGAGACTACAGTTGGTCCAGAATGCAGCCGCGCGAGTGATAGTGGGTGCTCCTCGATACACCCACGTTACACCTATCCTCCGTGAGCTGCACTGGTTGCCTATTGGTCTCCGGGTCCAATTCAAGGTGTTGGTCATTACCTTTAAAGCCCTATATGGCTCAGGGCCAGGCTATTTGCGAGACCGCCTACTACCTCATAGTTCCCTACGTCCGGTTAGATCCCACAGGCTGGGCCTCCTTCGGGCCCCGTCGGCCAAGCAGTGCCATTTGGTGGGGCCACGGAGGAGGGCCTTCTCTGTGATGGCGCCCACGCTTTGGAATCAGCTCCCCCCAGAGATTAGGACCGCTCCCACCCTGTTGGTCTTCCGTAAGCTACTTAAGACCTGGCTTTTCCGGCAGGCCTGGGGTTTATAAAACCTTACCCCTGGACGATTGTTTTTGTATTGTTGTTTTGTTATGTTTTAATGTGTTTTTTATTGTTAGCCGCCCAGAGTCCTTCGGGAGTGGGGCAACTTATAAATTTTAAAAATAAATAAATAAAATAAATAAATTTCATATCCTCTGTGGCTTCTAGTATTCTTTCCAGTATCAGCTCATAATCAAACTGTGGGTGAAATTCTTCCATTTCCATAGTAGAATAAACTTTTGGGTTTTTTTTTAGTGGAAGCTATATTTTTTAAAAGTCAATAAACGTCCGCCTCCACAATTTCTAGATCACAAATTCAACCCACAGCTGTTTCCAAGTCTTTATCTTTTCCTTTTATAAATTTTTGAAGGTCAGGTCTATCTTCAAGCACCAAAAATACATTGCAATTGCAGTAATATTTTTCGCCACAAGTGAGCTATAGAAAGTTTTTTCTTTCCAAGTTAAGGACTTTTATCTCGTTGAGAACAAGGAAGAAAGAAGGAGGAAGAAGTAATTATCTCCGGTATAGTAAATAGAATAATGCTCTATATTACAAATCTTTCCAGGGCTCCCTGATATCCAAAGAGTTGAAAATCCAATAAATGCTGTTCTGTAATTTTATTCAAAGTGTTTTTCCCCCAAATAGATGAATGCCACTTTCTTAGGGCAGGGAAGTCATCTAAACTAATAGACTTTTTGCAGGGAAAATAGTTGGGGATAGATTGGGGAAGGAAAAGTCTTACCCAGATTTCTCTGCAGTTGTTTCTTCATGCTTAGTTGTTCTTTTGACTTCAGCTGGTACAGCTAGATGATTTTACTGGCCGATCTTTGCTCCGTTGGCCGCAGGAGAAGCTGCCACCTTCCTGCAGTCACCAGCAAGCCTCCTCCTCGGTGGTCACCTCTCCAGGGTGACTTTCAACCCCCTTCAGGGTGTACCAGTGAAGGAAAATTGGCCAGTGAAGAGATGAGTCTTTTCACATGACTACGGTCACCGCAACTGGAAGCGGAAGTCTTAGTCCAGTTTTTAATGATATTTTAATCTATGTAACTTTAATATTTTAATTATCTTTTACTTGTTTTATAATGTGTAAGCCACGCAGAGTCACCTTGCAAGGGAGATGAATGACATAAAAATTGAATTCAAAATATACAGTGAATTTACAATTTTGTGAACCCTTTTGAATTTTTAATATTTCTGCATACGTTTGACCTAAACTGTGATTGGCTGTCCGCACAAATTCTACACCTAGATAAAAACAAACTAATTAAACAAATGAGTTGAAAACATTATCCTTCTACCATTTCTGCTTGTCATAATACGAGGCTTATTTTATTCTCCCCATCATTCCTTTGAAATTTTGGTGACTGCATCTTAAAAGGATACTATAAATTTAGGAAGAAGCGGTGAAGGGCAAATAAAATGAACACTCCCTTAAAAAAAGAAGCTCAAACATTTGATACCTTTTAATATAGAAGAAAAGGAAAACGGTTGAATAATTAAAATTGTGAATCTGTATAAGTAGTTATTGGAAAGGAATTTGTATTTTCTCATAATAGTGGTATCTAGAGTGAATGTAGCCTCACTGGATATTTGCGATAAAAAGTAGCATTTTTAGAGGGGAAAGAATTGAGACCACAAATGAGTTAGAGGATGGTTATCCAAATATAAGTTGTTACTGTACATACTTTACAACTTGTTTGTCCTTTAATAGGAGTTGCTTGACTTTATGGTCAAGTGTATCTCTTTATTCATTTAACAATAGATAAATCAGCTTCCTTCATCGTATCTTGATGTATTGAGTTCCAGTCCTGTCTTGGCCATGAAAGCCACCTGGGTTACTTTGGGCCAGTCACTAAGTCACTAAGAGTTATTTGTAAAAAATAATAAAGCAAGGATATAAACAAATAAAAGAATAAATTATTGAAATTTTGAGTTTGATATGAGGAAATATATTGAACTGATTCAGCTACTTAGTCAACATCCTTAAATAAAAAAAGGACCAGTTCTCAGTTTTCCTAGAACTTGAATCACCTGTAAATCATTAATGGATAAATTGTATTCCAGTTTCATTGTGTCTCTATATTTAATTATTGCTTAAGATCCCCAGGAAGTTATATAACAAGAATTTTGATTACAGTGTCAATTTTTTATGTAATTTCAAAATGTTCTAGTTTATTTTTCCTTTTTTGTATGATTTTACTTTTTCCAGGGTGATGCATACTTTTTCATAGAACATGTAGCAGCTGACAGATCAACCTGGACCTACTTCTGGCAACAAGTCTGTAATCTTACCTGGGGATATTTGACAGATGGGTGCTCCGTGTTAAGAGAGAGCTGGAAATATATAGAGAATGCAGGATTTTCTAAACTGAACTTGCAACACATCAGAGGCTCATTGTTCATAAGTTTAGTTTCTCCCCATATTTATGGATACGGTGTGAAGTAATTGTTCAATCTGGAGAAAGCATCTTTCTCTTAAAATCAGATTTCTGAATTTAAGGAATTAACAGTAACAATGCATATGCTGCAATAAGAAAAGGATTTCCTCTATTCTATATGATTCAGAGTGGAGAAAGGTTCCTAAACGTTTAGGCTGCGCTAAGCCTAAATGGTACCTTAGATCAAATTTGGAGGGAGGGCAAATAATAAATGTAAAAATTAATTTAAAAAAACAATCCTGCTGTCAAAAGACCATGTGGGGGGAAAAGCCCCCACCATTTTGCTGTGGCATCACTTAGACCACCATGTCAGTTCTCCAGGAAGGACAGCTCGAAGAGGCTTTTGGGGGGGTATTACTTGTAACCTGTGTGGAGTTCTCTAGTAACAAACTGGTAATAGAAAAAGCTCTAACTTAAGCACAAGCAGAGCAGGGAATCTTGCTTAAATAGTACTTCAGGCAGAAGCCTTTGTTGGCTTTTAGGAGAAACCTACACAGAAAAGACGTTTCTCAGCTTCTTACTGCCTGTACTTGTAGAGAGGGTCAAACTACATATATAGACATGGGTTTAGACTGAAAGCTAAGGCTTAGCATTTAGAAACTGATAATGTTGTATCAAAGCTTGCTAACTGCTGAATTATGTATTATCTCCTAGTTTTACTTATCATGCTTTTCATTTTCAATAAAAAAGGGTTTGAGGTTTCTCTCTCTCTCTCTCTCTCTCTCTCTCTCTCTCTCTCTCTCTCTCTCTCTCTCTCTCTCTCTCTCTCTCTCTCTCTGTCTTTCTGGTGAACTTTTGCTCATGACTTTTTCTGAGTATGGGCAAATGCAAATATTGTATACCCTGGTTCTGGGATATATTGTGAGTTGTGTAACTGATCCATGGAAAAGCCTGGTCCTCAATAATCATTTTAAGTGAGGACTGAGAAGAGATGTGTTGTTAAACGTTAACCTGATATTTACATGTTTGTAGAAACATTTTTGGAAAATACTTTGGCATATTTGTTTAGCACCAGAATTTAGATTCCAGAATTCCAAAATCCAGGTTTAAATGCCCTAAGCCTAGTGCTTTTTTCATTTTTTAAATTTATTACACCCAAAGACTTATACAGAAAAAACCAAACTGTTTAAAAATAAAAGGATGGATATAAAACACAAAGTAAAAGAATGTACAGAATATGACTTCCGGTTTGCTGACGCAGCTGCTGCGGAAGCTTGGAAGGCGACTCCATCTTCCACATCCGCTTTTCCTTCAATGGGGAACCCTGGAAAGGGTTGAAAGTCGCCCTGTAGGAGTGACAAGCAAGGAGGGGACCCCCGCTTGATTGCGAGAGGGTGGCAGCCCTTCCACTCGATCCAGGGCAGCCCTCCAAACTGGCAGAGAAAAGACTGTCCATAGCAATATGGCTCATCATTAGGCTGCAGACAGCTAAAGTCAAATCTACTATCAAGCACTTTGAAAGCAATGTGGATGAAACTGGGTGAGATCTGATCTTCTTTTTATCCTAAGTACCTTCTTTTCCTGTAAAGGCTGTTTGAAGTATGTTCCCCCTGTGAGGATAGAGGGAAGGGAATTTCTATCCACCCTCTAAGAACTGCGGCGTCTGACTATCCAGGGCAGGGGTCGGCAACATTAAACACTCAAAGAGCCACTTCTCACAGAAAAGAAAACATTGGGATAACACTGCATATATCCTTTTTTACCTTTATGCTATGTATAAAAAAACTATAGTGTGTTGCATTTATGAAATCAATGAACGACTATAAAGAAAACAAATTCTTATGCCAGAGAAAAAGGGAAAAAACCTTTCTCCATCATCCCAACAGGAGAAAACAATTTTAGTAGCTTATCTACCATCTTTAAATACAGCATAATTATCCCCATACCTCTTCTCTTAATTAAAAAAATCAAAATATTTCATTAAACATTCTTTACTAAAAGGACAACATATATTCATATTCTCTCTCTCTCTCCCTCTCCCCCTCTCTCCCTCTCTCTCTTTCCTCTCTCTTTTTCTCTCTTTCCCTCTCTCTTTCCTCTCCCTCCCTCTTTCTCTCTGTTTCCTCTCCCTCTCTCTTTCGTCTCCCTTGCTCTCTCTCTTTTCTCTCTCTCTCTCTTTCCTCTCGCTCTCTTTCCTCTCCCTCTCTCTCTTTCTTTCTCTTTCCTCTTCCTCCCCCCTCTCTCTTTCCTCTCCCCCCCTCTCCGATCTTCTGCTCACCTGGCCAGCTGGCCTCACGCTGTTCTTCGACAAGCTGACACACATTCTTATTGGGCTGGTTCTCTCCTGCCCTTGGTCTACCAGTCCTCTTCCCCCACTAAGTAAGTAAAAGTGTGTGTGTGTGTGTGTGTGTGTGTGTTAAGTAAGTAAAAGTGTGTGTGTGTGTGTGTGTGTGTGTGTGTATGTGTGTGTGAGAGAGAGAGATAGAGAGAGAGAGCGCTGCTTCTTTCTGCTTTCTGCAGTTTCCTGCTTCCTGCGGAGATGCAGCAAGGGCAGAGAGCCTGCCCAATAAGCTTATCAGCTTGTTGGAGAACAGCGTGAGGCCAGCTGGCTAGGTGAGCAGAAGATCGGAGAAAGAGAGAGAGAGAGAGAAAGGAAGTGCAAGTGCCTCTCTCTGTCTCTCTCTCTCTGCGAATGGAGGAGGAGGACTGGGAGCCGCAGTAGAAGGCTGAAAGAGCCACACGTGCAGAGCCGTGGGTTGCCAACCCGTGACCCAGGGGAATCAAAGCATTAAAAAGAACAACTTTATATTTTCCTGAAACTTGGGGACCAAAAATTTTCCTATTTCTATTGGTGACTTTTGTTTTTATCTACAAAAAAAAAAAATCGGAAAAAGAATTTGAAAAATTTGGGACTTAAAAATGGCATCTTGGTGGCATCTTGTGGTGAAGCTTGGTATTGCAATTTATTATTTCCTAAAAAGAGACTTGGGTGAAAGACTTAACTGTAAGAGAACAGCTGGGCAGCCAAATTGGCCTACTTGAACTGTGAATGTAAACCTTTACTGACTTTTGCTTAACAAACAACTTTTAATAATAATAATAATAATAATAATAATAATAATAATAATAATAATAATAATAATAGTAAAGTTGGAAGGGACCTTGGAGGTCATCTAGTCCAACCCCCTGCTCGGGCAGGAAACCCTACACCATTTCGGACAAATGGCTGTCCAGTCTCTTCTTAAAAACTTCCAGTGTTGGAGCATTTACTGCTTCTGGAGGCAAGCTGTTCCACTGATTAATTGTTCTCACTGTCAGGAAGTTTCTCCTTAGTTCTAGGTTGCTTCTCTCCTTGATTAGTTTCCACCCGTTGCTTCTTGTCCTGCCTTCAGGTGCTTTGGAAAATAGCTTGATTCCCTCTTCTTTATGGCAGCCCCTGAGATATTGGAATACTGCTATCATGTCCCCCCTTGTCCTTCTCTTCGTTAAACTAGACATACCCAATTCTCGCAACCGTTCCTTATATGTTTTAGCCTTATATGTTCTAGCCTTACTAGAAAGACTATTTACAAATAAGTGAAAGAGATGGATGAAGACCAGGAAAAGATTATTTCTATGCTGAAAGCAATACATGAAACCATTCTTTTAGCTTGTGATAAAATAAGACCTAAAATAAAAGATCAAGATGCCAGCTTAGATGCACAAAGCCAAATTTTGACTACAACCAAACTAACAATGCAGAAGATAACAAAAGAAGTGGGACAACCAAATATTAAGACAGAAGACTCAATTGACCAACAAATACAGCTGATGGAAAATCCAGAAAAGGAAGTGACAACATTGAAAATGGAAATGACTTTCTATATAAACCAGAAGAAAATTGAGAAAGAGGTAGAACAGATTGAATTGAAGACAAATATATTAGAGCAAACATGAGGAACTGGAATAACAGGGAGACAATTTAACAAATACAAATGGGCTAGTCCTTCCAGAAAACTGGCAATCAAATGGTTTCCTTTAATTCAAATAACATATATAAGAATGGAGGGAGATCTATTTGATGATTTAAAAGCATTGATATGGGAGCCTAGTTGGCAAAGAAAGAAAGCTAGAATAAGGTTGAGAAAACTGAGATTTTGACTCATTGGGGGGATTTTATATTGCCAATTAGAGGGTATTGAAAATAAGGATTTTATTGGTATAATATTGAAAAATTAGACTTAAAAAGGAAAAGAAAATTAAATATTATGAAAATGTTTGATTTATTGATTAACCCAGGCAATATATATGTTCTGGACCAGCAAGTTAGATGAGAACTTTATGTTAGAATGTTTGGCATTTAAAGGGTTAGACACTGTTTCCTTAAGAGATGGCTTATGGGTAATGTAGTTTTAGCTGTTCGGTGAATCCTATGTTTAACAAGTCAGTGGGAGGGACCACTAAGTTCATCACAGGATATCCTGGCTACGTGCCAGCTTCTAAAGGAATGCCTTTGTGTAAAACCAGCATGGGGAAGCATGCAGGGACATTGTCTGTAACCACTCTAGAGCTGATATGAAGGAATTACTATTTTTACCTACGTAAAATGGGCAAATCAAGAGCCGAGGTGGCGCAGCAGTTAGAGTGCGGTACTGCAGGCCACTTTAGCTGACTGTGTTCAGCAGGTCAGCGGTTCAAATCTCACCGGCTCAAGGTTGACTCAGCCTTCCATCCTTCAGAGGTAGGTAAAATGAGGACCCAGATTGTTGGGGGCAATGTAAAATATATATATATATATACATTGCTTACTGGTGTACACCACTTAGAGAGTGCTTGCACTTAGAGCGGTATATAAGTCTCATAAATAAATAAATAAATGTACAGCATCTGGAAGCATCTTCAGAATTGTAAGTTCTGTTAAGGATTCCCGGAATAAATATTTGTTTTAAAACCATTTTATTATTGAGTTGACCCTGCCTGAATTTGAATTAAAAAGCATCTTAGTTCAGGTTCTGGAACAGTAAAAACATGTAATATTCTTCATATTTGTTCTAAAAATGCTATTGGATTTGTTTGCCAGTCAAAGTTTTATAGTAGAAAGTTAATGCAGTTCTCTATGTCCTGTTGGATGAAGTGGAAAAAGCTGCAACCTTGCTAGTAAAACAATCTTTAATCTTCATCTCTGCTCTCTCTTTGCTAAAAGTAAAAATCAATAAGACTTCTCTATATCCTGCTTGGATGAAGTGAAGATTGTGTGTGTCTTCGTTAAAGTGAAGAAATACTGACTATTTTCTCTATGCCTTGCTTAACTAGTAAAAGAGAGATGAGGTGTGCTCCATCCATCTGCTAGCAAGCAAAGTAAAGGGCTGTAAATATTCTTTATGTTTGTTCTAAGAATACCAGTTTGCTACTGATTCTGTTGCCAGTCAACGTTTTACAGTAAAGAAATAATACGTGTTTCTCCCTTGCTGAGTAAAAGAGGACAGGAGATTACTGTCTGTGTTGCTAAAATCAATGGAAAGGTGCCTGTGTTGAAACAGCTTGCTACCAAGAACGCTGATTTTCCCCGGCCTCACGATTCTGTGAACAGGCTAATTTGTTGCTAAGGGAAGTAATCAGGTTGCCAAGGACAGTAATAAAGAGATTGCTCTTAAATGCAGAAAGAGCAAACAGATTACATAAACAATAGAAGCAAGCTTATTTCTACAAAGAAACAACAGTCAGTTTCTTGGCAAGTAAGAAAGAGAACTAATTGATGTTGTATATGAATGTTTGTTTGCATGCCTTGCTCAAAGGATTTCAGAACTTCATTTTCTTCACTTTGTCTGCATGTTGCTCAGGACGATTTACCTGAGAGGGGGCCCCAGTCCTACCAGTCAGCAATAAAGTAATCACTCTCTTCAGCTAACTTAGCAACTGGTGGAGCAAAGCTGGCTCTCCCCCTTTTTTTCTCTTGGAATTGAAAGAATTTGGATGGGGTGGGGAGAAAGGCATCTAGTTTCAGAGGCACAACCAACTCCACTAGCAAATGCAGTAGCATCCCTGGTGGCTAATCTGTACACAATGCCTATTTAGCCTTTTATCCCTGCTGGAACTACAGCACCCCACCTCACCTTGGTAGCTGATCAGCAAATAGCAGGCTTGCACCAACACAAGTTAGTAGCACCTCCCCAGAGGTGAAAGAAGGTACTTTGCTGAAATTTCTAACTATGCAGAATGTGTCTCTGATAGTCAAAGAGCAAGTTCCCTGAATTCATCCAAAGTAACCAACACCCCCTAGTGGGCACAGAGTGAACTTCACCCGAAGTAATCACTCACGTAAGCAGTCACCCTAAGTGGTGTCTTTGCTAAGGGCAAATTAAAGAGAAAAAAGGCAGCAAATTAACCTTGCTTATTATCACAAAGTTGTGAAGACCAAGCAGATATTATGGAACCTAGCTGGAGCTCAGTAATTTCCCAAGCAGTCCACATCTTTCAAAGTGACAATTATGGTGAGGATTTATGGGAGCTAATTGGAGCTCAGTAATTTTCCAGATGGCCAACTGTTTGTGACATGATTCTTAGAGGAAAAAAATTTAGCTAGCCTTTCTTCAAGCACCCCCTAGTGGTTAAAGGAGGAACTACATGCAAGCCTTTAATCAGACAGAGAGAAAGCCCTCTAGTGGACAAAGGGTGAACCTCGAAGGAAGAGCACCCTGGTGACTGACCCACAAGAAGTGACCCCTAGTGGTCAAAGGGTGAACTTTGCTGAAGTACCCACGCACACAGGAGAGTGCACCCAGTGGAGCCTCCACCCACAAACAGCACCCCAGTAGCTGATCTGCAAGTAGCGACTCCTAGTGGTCAAAGAGCAAAGTTCATCGAATTCGCTTCAAAATAGCTAGGAAGTTTACTGAACCTGTCCTAGCCATGGAGGAGTGTCTCCTTGATTTAGAAGAAGGGGTTCAAACAACCAGCCTAGATGAGACACCCCAACCAGTGGGCCAAGGAGAAATGCTACAACCAGCTAACCTTGACCTGTATACAGAGGCTGATGCTCATGCCTCAATGAGGCCAAAGACATCCCAGGTGCACTATGACCTGAGGCAACAA
Organism: Crotalus tigris; assembly: GCF_016545835.1. Lineage (NCBI taxonomy): Eukaryota > Metazoa > Chordata > Lepidosauria > Squamata > Viperidae > Crotalus > Crotalus tigris. Next base: position 76,971 of record NW_024096981.1, read on the forward strand.
AGAAAGCCTACACAAGCCATGCACTCACATCAGATGGAAAGATGGGAGTTGAGCTATAAACACCATGAAAGAAACTGGGAGAAATTACAGAAACTCTACCAAGTGCCTATGAAGGAGTCTCCCCCAAATGTGCGACCTCATTAGAAATAGACAAGGAAGAAGCTGTCTGATAATGGACAGACTTTGAAAGTCACCTTGAAGAGATTCAGGCACAACTAGGAGACCCAATGCTTGATAGCAAGATGCAGAGCCTCAAGCTACTAAACAAGGAGCGTAAAAAGTTTCTAGAGACCTTAAAACAGCTCCTGAAGACCGAGCCTTACCCAAAAGTCATACCAGTCGAGTCTGAAGTTTCCCACCATTCGCATGCACCATCCCAGCGATCACGTGTGGCTCCATCTCACACCTCTGGAAAAGCCTCATCCTTTCACTATAACTCACCACAAGCCCAGGCGTATTCCAGCATGTCACAACAGTCTCACATTACAGGTGTCTCCCACCAGAAAAAAGCGTCTTCTTGTCATAGCCAAACGTCTGAGTTTCAAAGGCAGAGCAAGCAAACATTGAAGCTGAAGCTGCCAATGCAGTCTTTCGTGTGTTAGAAGAGGAGCAGCAGAAAAAGAAGGAATTGGCGGCAGTGGAGGTTGAAGTAGCTCAAATGGAGGCCAAATGAAAAGCAGAAGCAGTGCAATGGAAAGCTGAAGCAGCTCAATTGGAGGCCAAACGAGAAGCTGAAGCAGCTCCATTGGAGGCCAAACGAGAAGCTGAAGCAGCTCAAATTGAGGCCAAATGAAAGGCTGGAGTAGCGCAAAAGGAAGCTGAAGCAGCCCAAATCAAGCCCAAACTAAAGGCTACTCAAGACGAGCTTGAGCTCATACAAAGCCAATGAGAAGTGGCAGATAAAACGGCAAGAGCAAAAGGCCTTCAGAGAACACTCCAACAGACAACCTTCTCACCCAACTGGGAACAACTGGAGAATGAAGAATGGTGTAGCTGTGTGCAGGCCTACGTGGACAGCCAGAGCACATTTCAATGTGAGCAGGTACAAGCTCTGAGGCTATCAGCAAGCCTCCCAAGACCGAGTAGGGAAGGAGAAGAATCTCAATGGCCAGACGTGCCGATCAGTCAGAGAGTTGATGTTGCAACATCTAGATCATGAGATCTTCTCACCATTGCTACACCATTGACCCCAACAAACCATACCACAGATGGTAACCAAATGGGTTCACGTGCAACAGTGACACCCCTACAGTAGGAACAGCTGCCGCTTGGGAATGAGATTGCAAGAGCTCGAGCCAGACTACAGTCCCTACGGCATCAACAGGAGGCAGCATCCCAAGGAACCGCTACCAAATCTGACCACGGAACACCAGTTGTGCCAACCTACCAGGGAGCCAGCAACGCACCACCTGAAAGATGAGAAACCCTCCAACAAGTAAGCACACAAGAAGTCAGGCCCCCTCAGCTCAACGTAAGAGCAGAGGAATTCAGATCAAGCCAACAAGGTCCCTCACATGTGACATAGCAAGATACCATCAGCGGACAACACGCTGAAGAAAGTAACCAGCCCGACATGGCACACACCCCCACTCTCGGAAGCAACACACCACCTCCGCCTGACTACACCCCATACACGGGACTGATGTATCCTCCAACATTCGGTGGAAGGAGGTTAGACATGGCAGCCAGAGTCGTGCAAAAATTCTCCGACAAACCAGGGAGGGAGTACTTATTGTGGAAGCACATCTTCAAGCGCACCATCCACGATGAAAGGCTTGGGGCAGATGAGGAGCTCATGCAGTTGACAGCCTGGCTAGGACCAGAATCTGCAAGCATAATGAAGAACATCTTCGCATCCCATCTGGGTAACCCAGACATTGGCCTTATGAAAGCTTGGCTTACACTTGATAAGGAATATGGTGCACCTACAGTGACAGAGTCCTTGCTCCTGGAGCACATTCTAGAATTCCCTAGAATGAGAATCAACGAACCTCGCCAGCTGAAGAAATTCTCATCCCTCCTTACACAGCTACAGATGGCACAACAGGATCCTACCTTACCGGGACTAGCCTGCCTCAACCAGTTTAGGTTGCAAAACCCTATCGTCCAAAAACTACCATGGCAGTTATGTGAAAAATGGATCAAGGTCTCTGTAGCTTATAGGAAAAAGCATCAAAATGGAGTCCCCCCCCCCTTTGCTGTTCTTGCAGAATTTGTCAATGACCAGGCAGAACTGTACAATGATCCCCAATACCTCTCCATCAGAGAAACACATTTTCCACCGACCAGGCGGAGCAGTCAAAATTCTGATGCAGCCAAGGGTCCCGTCCAAAATGCTTGGGGTAAAACTCCTGTTTCTGTGTATAAAACAGAGGTCACAGCCTGGCCAAAGAAGACTTCAGACATGCAAATGCCGAGGAGTATTCATTCCAAACTTCATCTATCAGAAAAAAGCCTGACTTGTCCAATTCATAAATGTTCACACTCTCTAAACAATTGCAGAGAATTTGGGAAAAAGTCCCTGCATGATCGAAAGGCTCTGCTCAAAGAGCATAGGATATGCTTCAACTGCTGTGACTCTATGGATCACATGGCCAAAGATTGAGCAGTTAGGGTGAAATGCCACCTATGTAACAGTGACAAGCATCCAGCAGCCTTGCATCTAGACTCCAAGAAGCCCTCTGAGGAGACACAACAAGTGACCTCGATCCCTACCATGGTGATGGAGACTCAATGTGACTGTAAAGAACACCCAGAAATGCATGAGGTGTACTACACAGATATATGTGGTGACTCAACACACCCTCCTTCATGCTCACCCATCTGTCTAGCAAAAGTCTACCCTGACGGATGACCAGAAAAGGCTGTAAAGATGTACGTCATACTAGATGCACACAGCAAGGTTACAATAGCTAAGCCTGCCTTTTTTGACTTCTTCGACCTCCCAAGTGAGCTAAAGCATTTTGCAATAAATATGTGCACAGTACCAATGCGCACGGCGGGGAAGAAAATCTCTGGTCTTTGCATAGAATCACTAGATGGAAGTTTGCAGTTCCTATTGCCATCAGTGTTGGAATGGGAGACCTTACCAGATGTTTGCAGCAAAATTTCAACACCAGAGACGGCAAGAAAAATACCTCACCTAGCGCACATAGCCAATTTAATCCCTCCCGTAGATCCTGAAGCTGAAATCATGGTGGGACAAGACGCCCCAGAGTCCATTGGTTCCAATGAAAGAATCAAAGGGCCACCATGCACCCTGGTAGCCATTAAGACGGAACTCGGATGGGCAATCGGAGGGTCGGTCTGTATCGATAAACTGCACACTCCAACCCAGGTGAGCATCTCAAAAACTTCCATTCCCAGAAATGGAAGAGCACCTCACCCAAAACCACGCCAAGAATACTTCATGCTTGTGACAACCAAACCCGTTTTGGAAGCAACAGTGTTCCAGACCCATGAAAGTCACGATGACTCAGCCTTGTCCATAGTCAACAAACAAATCTCTGCAGCTACGTGCATTCTCCCAAATATACATCAGAGTCTACAGCAGGGAGAGCTGCAGTCTCGGTGTCATTTTTGGAAAAGCGAGACTAACAATACAACAAGGCCACAACGTACCAAGATTAGAACTCTGTGGCACCATATTGGCTGTAAAGCTCACTAACTTGACACCGAAGACATTGTGCCTTGTCTTGACATTGTCCACCAACTTCTACGCAGACAGCAAGGTGATGTCAAGCTACATCTGCAAACAAAGCAGATACTTCTATGTCTATGTAGGCAATAGAGTAGAAAAGATTGAAACATCTTTAAACCCTGAACAATGGCAACATGTGCCAATGGATAAGAACCTTGTGGACCAAGCTAAGTGGCCCAACCTTGCCACACAGTTAATAGAATAGATCTGGCTAAAAGATCCTGAGTTTTTGGCTTGTCCAAACAGCCTGATGCCACAGAGACCAAAACGCTATATGCTTACAGTTCCAGATCAACAGTCCAACGTTCAACCTAAGACACTCAATAAATCTTTCAGGCAGGACGAGAAAACGATTGTCCAGACCATCTGCTTGTCCTCAATGGGCAAAGAGACAGAGAAACCCCCTTCTAGCCATTTCATAGAACCAGCCCACTTTGAACACTCCTTTAAATGGAGAACCCCGAGATTGGGCACAGTATTGATCGTCCTGATCACTTGTCTTAGCATCCCAAGAACTAGCTTTGTGGGAGCCTGCAAAGACTTACAGACTATTGAAGACATTTGTCATGACCAAGTGATTGACAAATGCCTGAAGGCCAAAAATTACCCTCCCCATGCATCTCACATGGGCGAAGCGGGAAAGCGCATGATTGGCATACCCTGGAAAATCATGGACTCTATGTCGACAAAAATACCCACGCCCACACATGAGGTCCTCACTACCCTCATGACAACAGTAGCAGCCATCGTCAGTGTTCCACCAGTGGTTCCGGATCCTTCAGTGTCCTGAGTCTTCTGCTCCTGTTGTTCTTGATTTTCCACCTCCTGCTGTTCCTGATTTTTCAGCTCCTGCTGTTCCTGATTTTCCAGCTCCTACTGTTTCTGAGTTTCCTGTGATTCCAGGTTCTTCAGTTCCTGAGTTTCCTGTGGTTCTAGTTTCTTCTGTTTCTGAGCATCCTGTGAATCCAGGTTCCTTTGTTCCTGAGAAAATTTGGGTTCCAGTTTTTCTGTTCCAGAAGTTTCTTTGGTTCCAGTTTCTCCTACAGGAAGAAGACCTTGTCTTGCTGAGAGACAAAGATGCATACAAGAAATCTTGGCCCGTGCGCTGAGCCCCACCTAGTTCTGATGGACTAGTTCGCCAAGTTGAGGTCCAGATCGTGAATCCACATGAGCCAGATTGTGACTCAAAAACTCTTGCGAAAGGGCTTTACACCCAACCGATCACCGACCTGGTCCCGTTGCTGAAGAAGACGGAACAGGAAGATTGAACCTCAAACTATGTATTGTGTTTTCTCATGATTGCATTGTTTGATGTGCTACCTTGTTTATCTCTGTTATAGTTGTGCATGTTTTATATTTACCTCATAGTTATGCATGTTTTGATACCATGTTTTTACCTATTTTAGTCACTAATTAATTAGCAATGAGAATTGCATGCTTCAATGCTACGTTTTTTGCTTATTTCTGTTAGTAGTAGTGGAAATTTATATTTCCAAGAGGGGAGCGTTCTGGACCAGCCAGTTTGATGAGAACTGTATGTTAGAATGTTTGGCATTTAAAGGGTTAGACGCTATTTCCTTAAGAGATGGCTTATGGATAACATAGTTTTAGCTGTTCAGTGAATCCTATGTTTAACAAGTCAGTGGGAGGGGCCACTAAGTTCATCACAGGATATCCTGGCTATGTGCCAGCTTCTAAAGGAATGCCTTTGTGTAAAACCAGCATGGGGAAGCATGCAGGGACATCATCTGTAACCACGCTAGAGCTGATATGAAGGCATTACTAATTTTACCTACGTAAAATGGGCAAGTGTACAGCATCTGGAAGCATCTTCAGAATTGTAAGTTCTGTTAAGGATTCCCAGAATAAATATTTGTTTTAAAACCATTTTATCATTGAGTTGACCCTGCCTGAACTTGAATTAAAAAGCATCTTAGTTCAGGTTCCGGAACAATATATAATGGTTTTGATTTATTAAAGGGGATATGGTGGGAAATAGATAACTCTTAGGAAATAGAACAAGATTATATGCAAACAGATAAAATGTGTATTTTGAATATTATAGTTTGTTATGAAGTGAGATAAGGGAAAGTTTGGTTACCCAAAATCTGAAAATTATAAATATCAAAGGTTAGATTGGAATATTAATAAGAAATAAAAAATTGAGTAAAAATCAATAACAGGATATGGATTGTTTATGAAGATTGAAAGTAATTAAGATATGTATAAGCTAAACTTTTATTGATAAATGTAATAATGATGTTCTCATTGAGTTGATATAATTAGAAATGTACTAATCTGAATATGAGACAGTAAATGTTAAGGGAAAAGAGAAGAAATATTTGATGTTGTAACCTGAGATTTGCACTAAGATTTTGTTATTGAACTATTGATTAACCCCAGTCACCACATTGCTTTTTAAATATTCAAATGTAAAATTGGAAAATTAATAAAATATTTTTTAAAAAGAATGAACAGAATATTACAGATAGCCCTTGATTTAGGACCCGTCACTTAGCAACCATTCAAAATTATGACTGACCTGAAAAAGGAGACATGCAATCCAGATCTGAAGTTCCAATGGTCAGCCTCGCTCTGCAATCACATGACCGCAATTCAGGCATTAAGCAACACAGCTGCATTTACTCCCTGTTCTTGGGTGTCCCATCTTCTAGGATTAAGCCTTTCTCGCAGATCAAAGAATAAGCCCTTGGAACTTTTAGCCATGGTACACTGTGTGCACAATGATTAGGTGTGGAGGAATTTGCACGCGCAGCAAACTGACATGCTTCCCCCCCCCACAAACCTCATAACCTTTTGATACCCTTTGTCCCAAGGAAGCAGTCAAAAGATCACCCCCTCTTGATTTAATATCTTACCTACCTAAACAGATAATATGCTTAGTTCCTTCCCTTATCTCTTCCCATCTTTATCTCTTCCTGTCTTTCATCTACCTGTATTTGTCTTTACCTGATCTCTGACCATGTAATATGTTACTAGAAAATAATTGCTTATATGAAGGAATTTTTCAATTACTTTATGTCAACAGCTAAAGTATATAAGAAGGAATAAACTCAGAGTTTGTCAAGCTGTGTCCTGCAGCTTCAAACCTCTGCTCAAGACATGCCTGTGTCTTTTTCTTAGCATCCTACATCTGGCGCCCAACGTGGGGCAGCCCTCCCATGGAGCAACTGGGACAGCCCCCCCTTCCGAGGGAGCAACAGCCAACTTACTTACCAGCGTCTGGAATAGACCCCTAAGTGCACTTTCGTCCTACGGGACCCCTCAGTGGTAAGTAAGGGTTGCAATCTATCTCAGCACCAGCAAAGGAACTCAGATTCCTGTTACACACATCAGGCATGAAAACGCCTGATGCAGACAAAAGGAAGCTGATGGGTGAGGTAGGGAAACATTCCCCTTGATATCCTAAGCGCTGGACGCTTAGGTTACAAGATTGGGAAAAAAATAGGGCATACTTTACATCTTGAATCTTGGGCTCCAGTACAGGTATTACATCAATGGCATCAATGCCATCAAGCAGTGGAAAAATTTGGCTCAGATGCTTCAGCAGGGTAACAATTAACTACAAGCCCCACACCTGATTAGGATCAAAGTAAAAACTGTGCCTCCGAAAGCATCTTTAATTGGATTTTCAGCTCCTTCTGAAGAGGCTAATTCTTTTGCCTCCTTACAGCCACCATACACCCCCATAAGGAAAATATTAGAGGAACAATCTTGAAGTAGGAAAAATATATATGGGGAATGGTCAGAGGAATTTAAAGAAACAAATTAAATTAAAATGTACTCCTCTGCAATGTGTTTTGAACAAATGGGATGTTTTGAAACTTCAAGTAGCTGTTAAGTTTAACCCTGTCAGACAATGTCTGATGGTGCTTTGTGTTGATGTGTAGAAGTATAAATAATCTTTAACAAGACAACACTGAAAAATTTTGTAAACCTCCGGCTGGCTAGTTTATCTGATAACAACTAAAGCCACGGAAGAAAAAGAAAAGAAAATTCAAAGAACTGAAAGCAAGTTTTTTTTCCCCCCTTTTAATCTGGCTCTATTCAATTCCCTTTTGTCAAGAGGTAAGGAGAGGAGGCTGCTACATTTCCCTCACCTTTCACACCTTCAATATTCCTTTTAGTCTTTCCCCAATGTCTTTTGAAATTGCTGGGATAAGTTGGAAGTAACCATAAATGTTCTCCTCCTTTTTAATTAAAAGGGAAGGCCTGTTTTAGCCTCAAACCCCAAATTGATGTGTCTTTTGTTTATGTATATGTGTGTATATGTGTGTGTGGCCACCCAGAACATTATGCTTGGGCTTGGAATGGTGAGAAAAATAGGAGATGATTAAAAGGGCCCTATTTAAAAAACAAAACAAAAAAACACATGTTTGGTTGGAATCATCTCATGATTTTTCTCGCTTTTTGCAAGACAAGCCATATGTCTAAATCAATGTTGTTTTATTGGTATTTGTATATATATGTTTGTCTGTGTTGTTCTGTGTTATTTCCAAGACTTGGAAGAGGGTCAAATCCTCTCTGATAACAACAATACAAAAAGACCTTATTTAAAAATAAATAGTTTGCCTGGAGAAAGTATAAAATGAAATATTTGTATGTGGAATTGTTTATACAAGCAGTTAGAATGAAAATGAATGAATTAATTTGTTGATACCTGAGTCTGTGTGTTAGCCCTCAAACCCCACCCCCACCCACTCTCTCCCAGGCTGTAAAAGAAATAAAAAACTGCAGATTTTATTGTTGTAATTGAAAAGTAATAGTAAGTGTTTGCATGAGAAGAGTCCCATGGAGAATGTGTGAAAGAATTTATGGAAAATACATGTCAAGGAGAGAAAACTAATTTTTAGTGGTGAAAAGTTTGTAACAAAAAAAATTTCCTGTCTCTTTTGTTTTTCAACTGGCTGTGTTGCTTTAAGAGCAAGAGAGACCAAAAGAAAAAAGAAAGAAGGGGGGGGGGGAACTGTTCATTTTAAACTTTTTTTTTCCTCTCTGCTTAGAATTCCAGTTTGCGAATGGAGATGAAATTTAATCCCCGCTCTTGCAGTTTCAGCTGGCAAAATCTTTATCTATCAACCAAAAGAAATAACTCTGAATTGTTTTATTTAAGTTTTGTAAATGTTTAACCTACTTAATATAAATTTGTTTCCATCTTTGATTAACTTGGAATTTAACTTATTGACCAAAGGAAAACAACCTGGAGATCTCATTTGTAGTTCCACTTGCAGCATTTACCACAGTTGAGCAAATTAAGTACTTGAGTACTCAATTTGTGGACAGAATTCCACATAGGAATTGTCACTTAACACTTTTGATATTTCTTACTAGTAAGATACTTACAGGAATATTAGCTGTGTTAGAAGCGCAAAAAGTATATTGTATTGAATGGCTTTATTTATCCCATCCCAAAATGTTTTATCTTTTATCCAGGCTGTTGCTGAAATAACCTTAGGACACAATCAAGCTTGTCCTTGAAATGGGACTGATTTAATTAATATTGTTATTCCTATCCCAAAATTTGATTTTCAATTTTATTTTCAGAATAACTTATCTCTTCTGCTGCTATTTTAGCTTTCCACACCTTTTCTCAACAGACTTTTAACTTAATCTCTTATTCTCATTATGTGTGCCAACTTATTTTTAATCTTACAGGTGCTTACATCATGCCCAGGATCGACCCCAATCTTATGGCTTTGTTTTTAACTTTACAGCAGCTATCTTTTGTTTCTCACATATGTATCGGTCCTTTAAGGACTGCCTTCATAAACAAATAAAAAAGGAGGGATCAAGGGTACCTAATTTGGCATGGATAAATAATCGAGTCAATAAAGTCCTAATAACTTTAAATCAGCTAAATATTTCTTTTCAAAAAAACTACTGCCTACCAGCGTCACTTTCAGCAGAAAGCTGTGCTTCCTAATCCATTGGTATGTTATCGGCAATTGTCTGATAAAACCTGGTTAGATCCAATTCCCTTACTAACTTGGGGGCGAGGCTATGCTCTGTGCTTGCTCCTACAGGCCCTCTCTGGATTCCAGCCCAGTGTGTGCAACCAGCCAAAGATGTCATGGCATCAAGTCCAGAACCCAATACTGGAAATGAAGCAGGTGATTCTTCAGACAGCACAACGTCCCTTTTGCTCTCACCATCGCAGTTGAACAACAACCTGGGGCGATGTGAAGAACCTAACATCCAAAGCGCAGGAGATTCTGAGGCAACAGGGAAAAGAACCTACACCAGAGAATTTATGCGCTGCCATATTAGTGGTTTTGACTGCAAATTCCTTAGTCATTCTTTGCCTCTCTTTCCTTCTTAATTGCTGTGTGGGGGCTCAAGCTCTTCCATCTCATCCTTTAGAATCACGGATGAAATATAATATTTGGGTGCAATTAGCTAATGTAACACAAGTGACAGACTTTTGTATTTCTGAATCATATGACATGGAAAATCTACTCTCTACCTGTCTTATACCTGTGTATGTCCCAGCTTCAGTTTATTTGTTATTTCAATGTTTCTGATCAATCTGGCGTTATTCAAAAGCAAATTAATGTTTTACATAACTTGGCTTCTGATTTAAAAATTGATACCTTAGGAAATTGGTGGAGTGCTCTATGGTCATGGCTTCCCATTGGCCTTCTTGGAAAGATTGTTCAATATCTCATTATAATAGTTGCTATCCTTATCAGCTGTTGTTGTTTATTTCAATGTCTTTTTTCTTTACTTAATAAGATGTCTTGCAATCTTCCATACTAAGCTAAGACCCACTGACTACTCCTGCTTAAAATGTCTTCATTAATAAAATAAAGGAAAGTGAGTTGTGGAGGAATTTGCACGCGCAGCAAACTGACATGCTTCCCCCCCCCCCCCACAAACCTCATAACCTTTTGATACCCTTTGTCCCAAGGAAGCAGTCAAAAGATCACCCCCTCTTGATTTAATATCTTACCTACCTAAACAGATAATATGCTTAGTTCCTTCCCTTATCTCTTCCCATCTTTATCTCTTCCTGTCTTTCATCTACCTGTATTTGTCTTTACCTGATCTCTGACCATGTAATGTTACTAGAAAATAATTGCTTATATGAAGGAATTTTTCAATTACTTTATGTCAACAGCTAAAGGTTAAACTTCTAAATGTAAAATGTCAGCAGTTAATGGCAAAGCCTATGTATGTAAAAAGTATATAAGAAGGAATAAACTCAGAGTTTGTCAAGCTGTGTCCTGCAGCTTCAAACCTCTGCTCAAGACATGCCTGTGTCTTTTTCTTAGCATCCTACAATTAGGCAAGTGAGTATTTTCACCATATCATTTTCATGCATATTTTCCACCTTGAAGCAGTATAAACTTGAATGTTTAGTGGATATAAGCAGATCAGATGACATGTATTTGTATAATGAGGGAGGGTTTTGATCAACACCCTATATCAAGGTGTACATTAGGCAGCTTCTTTTCATCAGGCAAAATGGGGGGGGGAGAGAGATTTAACTGACTCTGAAAAATCAAAAATTGTAAAAAAGACTTTCAGAGGAATGCCACACTCTTGAAATTGCTAAAATATTGGGGCGTGATCATAGAACCATCAAATGTTTTGTTGCAGATAGTTCACAAGGCCGCAAGAAATGTGTTGGCTGGACTGGGCAGGGCCACGTACCACCTGCCACATGCCAATGTACCACCAATGGTATGCGTACCACCGGTTGCAAGTCCCGCACCAGCTATGGTGAGGAACTGCAAGTGTGCCTGTGCCCAGAGGGTGAGGAGAAGGAAACGGAAGGTTGCGGAGGCTGGGCTGCTTTCTGGCCCACTGGATTCAGGTTTTTCCTTTGACTGGGGCATATGGCCTGACCTGTTGTGTCCTGGGCCTGATGAGGAAACTCAGCAGGCCCAGAAATGTTGCAAATGGTCCTGGGCAATCTAAAAGCTGCCCAGGACCAGACTGTCTGGTGCCGGACTACTGCGCATGCGCAAGGCGTGAAGAAAGGATTTCTATTGGCTGGACTGCCTGGGGGTTGGAAAACTATAAAAGGCCTGTGTGCCCGTTTTGCAGTTGCTTGGAAAGGAGTTATAAGGTGAAATAAAGAAATTTGGTTTATGATGTGTCGTGCTTCAATGCCTCGAATCCCGAAACACAAAACTGGCCAAAATGCAAATCCCCCTGTACGCAGGGATTGGGAGGCTGTACTGAACACCTGGCTGCAAACTACTCAAGCGGATTTTAGCCTAGCCCCTTGTGCAATCCCGGCCACATTCTGAAGGTAAGAGGATGTAGTAACAGGAGAGTGCTGAAAAATTGATTCGTGATTTATTCTTCTCTTTAGCAGCAATAACTACGTTCTTTGACGACTTTGCTAGCAACCTGCAGGCTGTGAACTTTCCTTTCCTCCTTGGGGAAAAAATTCAGAAGTGCTAGATTTATTTTTCCTGCTAATTACAGTATACCTTGTTGGGTTTTTAAGGAGCTTATGAGAAAAAGATGTGTTTGAAAATTAAAGGATGTATTGATTGAGTTGTGAGACAAGGAAGGGAAGTACATGGACTTCCAGTTGCTGACAGGTGTGCACTAATATTCTGACATGACACCTGCATGCTCTCAGGGCCCAAAGATTATCTTCTTTCTTCATAGGGCGGTATTGTGGATTAACTATTTTTTCTGATTTGAAGATGAATATCCTGAGCTATGGAGGCCTTTGATCTACTTCTTAAATACATAATAATAAAATAATGAGAACTAAAGGCTCAAAGGGAAGGCAGATTAGAAAGAATGAGACTTTTTGGGATCTTCAATTCCCTTCCTGTTAAGGTTTGCTCTTCCTTCCTAACATTAATAAAGGTGGTTTTTCCAGAAAATATGTGAAGAGCTGTAGTTAGTGATTTAACTATGTCTTCTTTTTGACTGTGTTTTAATTTATATGTAATGTATGTTTAATCAAGGAGGGCTTGGAGAGGCAGAAGTGGCCAATATGGAGGCTGCACCTTGCCCTCCAGATCTCTGTCTCCCCTGCAGATCTCTGGAGAGGAGGAGGGGGTGGCAGGGGAGCTGTGTGAGGGAAGGCTACCCCAACAAGCCAGCATCCTTAGCACGATTGGAAATGGGAATTCCCTTACGAGAAGGGCCAGCCTCCCTTGTGCAGGACCCAGGAGCACTGCTCCCCTGCCACCTCCTCTTGCTCTCCAGAGATCTGTCAAGACAGAAGTTGGACTCGGAGAAATTGCTTCCTTTTTTATTTTTATTTTTTATATAAGTTTTTTATTCATTTTTTCCATATACACAACAGTAATTTTTCAACCAACATGCTGTCTGAGTTTACATGCTAATACATATTTAATTCTTTCTTCTTTCTTCCAGCCAATGGTAAAATAAGGTCCAGGTCTGATAGTAGTCCGTTTCTTCTTTTTCTTTCAGTCTCATCGTCAATCTGTCCATCTCTGCACATTCTAGTATTTTTTAATTATTTCTTCATCTGATGGTATTCCTTCATTTTTCCAATGTTGCACAAATGTAATTCTTGCTGCTGTTATGACATGCAAAGTCAAGTATAAGCTTTGTTTATTAGTCTTTTCTGGCATTATACCTAATAAAAAAAGTTCAGGTTTAAAATCAACATGTTCTCCTAACATCTGTTCTAGCCAAGTATGTATCTTTTTCCAATAATTCTTTACTTTATCACATCTCCACCAAACATGATAACATATGCTTGACTTATGTTTACATTTCCAACATCTATCTGACATCTATCTGACATAATTTTAAACATTTTTACTAAACGTGCTGGTGGCAAGTGCCATCTCTAAAATAAGGTGACCAACCGTCCTTTTGTAAGCTCTGTCCTCCCTCAAAAAGTGTCCTCCTCACTTATTACCATGCCTGGTGGATATGCCCTATCGCTAAGAAATATTGGTCTAAGATCCATAGATGGTTGGAAAAGATGATGAAACTACAGATAAAATTTAAACCGGAATTGTTTTTGTTAGGAATATTAAGACCTGTTTATGGTAAAGAGAATGACTACTTGATATTGCATGTTTTAACTGCTGCAAGGAGTGAGTTCAAATCTTCAAAAAAAAAATTTCTCCAATTTTGTAGGTATTGTTTGAAATAGAAATAAGATTTTCGGTAGTAAATTCATTTTCACTGTGGCAATTCTTCCTAATATTGACAGTTGCAAGTTTTTCCATTTTTCCAAATCCAATTTTATTTGAGTCAATAATTTTGTGTAATTATCTTCTTTTAGCGTTGAACATCTTGCCATTAACTGTATCCCCAGATATTTAACCTTTTTAACTATCTGCAATTCTGTCTTTTCTGATATTTGGTTTTTGTTTTTTTGCTTATCTATAAGGTTTTTAACTATTAATTTTTTTAAAATTTTTTCTCTATTTATTATCAGTCCTGCCATTTCTCCATATTGTTCTATCTTTCCCAATAGTTTAGGAATCATCTCCAAAGGTTCTTCTAAAATAAACACCAAATCATCAGCAAATGCTTGTAATTTATATATTTCACCTTTTATTTCTAATCCTTTAATTTCTATATCTTGTCTAATATTTCTATTCAAAACTTCCAAAGTGAAAATGAATAACAGCGGAGTCTTTTCTTATCTCAAAATGCTCCATATAGTCTCCATTCACAATCACTTTCGTTGTTTGTTTATTATATATCGTTTTTATCATATTTATAAAATTCTGTCCAAAGTTCATTATTTGTAGTTTTTGAATCATAAATTGCCAGGAAACATTATCAAATGCCTTTGGGGCATCCAGAAATACTAATGCCGTTTGTTTTCCTGGATGCAATTCATAGTATTCTGATACATCCATTATTACTCTTAGATTATTTTTAATTTGTCTCTTTGGTTAAAAAAAAAATCATTCTGATCTGAGTATATAAATTCAGTTAAGTATCATTTCAGTATCTCTGCCATTTTTGAAGTAAAGATTTTATAATTCACATTCACTAACGATATTGGTCTGTAATTCTTTATCTGTGTCAAATCTGCATCTTCTTTTGGTATTAAAGTGATATTTGCTTCTATCCACGTTTGGAAGTTTAGCCTCCAACAAGAGTTCATTGCAAACGTCTTTCAACGGTTCATTTAGTGCAGTGGTGGCGAAACTACAGCACGGGTGCCAAAGGCAGCACTCAGAGCCCTCTCTGTGGGCACACATGCCATTGCCCCAGCCTTGCCTCTCCCCATGACCCCCTCCTTTCCAACAGCCCCCCTGAAGGAGAGTCGCCCCCAAGTGTGGCCCACACAGAGCAGTGAAGCCAAGGACATGGCAGCCAGGCAGCGTAGACAAGACTTTACCCTCACACCCCATCATGTAGTTGATGCTGAAGGGCACGGGCAGAGGGCATGACCACCATAGTGCTGCTGGGCTGCCTGGGTGATCTGCGGCGGGCCCTGGAGGCAGTAAGTGGTCCTATGGGCAGGTGGGGTGGGGGATGGGGGGCAGAGCAGGGGCAGGGCAGGGGGTGGAGTGGGGATGGGGGCGGGGCCAGTTTTGGGGCATTCGGACTCTAAAAGGTTCACCATCACTGACTTAGTATATCTGGCCTATACCATTTCAGACAAATGGCTGTCTAGTCTCTTCTTAAAAACTTCCAGTGTTGGAGCATTCACTGCAGCCTTGTGAACTATTTGCAACAAAACATTTGATGGCTCTGTGATCATGCCCCAATATTTTAGCAATTTCAAGAGTGCTGCATTTGATATGGTCAAAATACTCACGTGCCTAATCATTGTGCACACAGTGTGCCATGGCTAAGAGTTCCAAGGGCTTATTGTTTGATCTGCGAGAAAGGGTTAATCCTAGAAGATGGGACACAAGGAATAAATGCAACTGTGTTGCTAAATGCCTGAATTGTGGTCATGTGATTGCAGGACAAGGCACTAGGCTGAGGGCATTTAAAGTTGGATTTTGTAATTCTGTACATTCTTTTACCTTGTGTTTTCTATCCATCCTTCTCTTTTATTTCTAAACAGTTTGTTTTTTTCCATATAAATCTTTGACTGTAATTAAAAAAAAGCACTAGGCTGAGGGTATATAAATCTGTGATTTTGGAATTCTGGAATATCCGAGGGGCCAACAACAGGGAAGATTCTTTGTGCTGCCCCACTTCTTTTCGTTAATTGGCCACAAAGCGAGTCCTTGCTGATCTGGGACCTTTTGTAAATGACAGATAAAAACGGGATGGGGTGGTGCTAAACAAATGTGCCGAAGTATTTTTCAAAAATGTTTCTACAAACAGGTAAATATCAGGTTAAGGTTTAACAACACATCTCTTCTCAGTCCCCACTTAAAATGATTATTGAGGACCAGGCTTTTCCATGGATCAGTTACACAACTCACAATATATCTCAGAACCAGGGGACACAATATTTGCATTTGCCCACACTCAGAAAAAGTCATGACATGAGGTTCACCAGAAAGAGAGAGAGGAAAAAACCTGAAACCCTTTTTTATTGAAAATGAAAAGCATGATAAGTAAAACTAGGAGATAATACATAATTCAGCAGTTAGCAAGCTTTGATACAATATTATCAGTTTCTAAATGCTAAGCCTTAGCTTTCAGTCTAATCCCATGTCAATATATGCAGTTTTACCCTCTCTACAAGTACAGGAAGTAAGAAGCTGAGAAAAGTCTTTCTGCGTAGGCAACTCCTAAAAGCCAACAAATGCTTCTGCCTGAAGTACTATTTAAGCAAGATTCCCTGCTCTGCTTGTGCTTAAGTTAGAGCTTTTTCCATTACCGGTTTGTTACTAGAGAACTCCACACAGGTTACAAGTAATAACCCCCCCCCCAAAAAAAGGCCTCTTCGAGATGTCCTTCCTGGGCAACTGACATGGTGGTCTAAGTGATGCCACAGCAAAATGGTGGGGGCTTTTTCCCCCACATGGTCTTTTGACAGTAGGATTGTTTTTTTAAATTAATTTTTACATTTATTATTTGCCCTCCCTCCAAATTTGATCCAAGGTACCATTTAGGCTTAGTGCAGCCTAAATGTTTAGGAACCTTTCTCTACTCCAAATCATATAGAATAGAGGAAATCCTTTTCTTATTGCAGCATATGCATTGTTACTGTTAATTCCTTAAATTCAGAAATCTGATTTTAAGAGAAAGACGCTTTCTCCAGACTGAACAATTACTTCACACCGTATCCATAAATATGGGGAGAAACTAAACTTATGAACAATGAGCCTCTGATGTGTTGCAAGTTCAGTTTAGAAAACCCCGCGTTCTCTATATATTTCCAGCTCTCTCTTAACACGGAGCACCCATCCGTCAAATATCCCCAGGTAGGGTTACAGACTTGTTGCCAGAAGTAGGTCCAGGTTGATCTGTCAGCTGCTACATGTTCTATGAAAAAGTATGCACCACTCTGGAAAAAGTAAAATAATACAAAAAAGAAAAAATAAATCAGAAAACTTTGAAATTACATAAAAAATTGACACTGTAAACTGAGAACTGGCCTTTTTTATTTAAGGATGTTGACTAAGTAGCTGAATCAGTTCAATATATTTCCGTATATCAAACTCAAAATTTCAATAATTTATTCTTTTATTTATTTATATCCTTGTTTTATTATTTTTACAAATAACTCAAGGAGGAGAGCACGTTCAACACACTTTCCTCCTCCTATGTTCTCCACAACAACAATTCTGTGAGGTGAATTGGCTGAGGAGAGAAAGTGACTGGCCCAAATGCACCTAGGTGGCTTTCATAGCCATGGCAGGACTCAAACTCAATACATCAAGATAAGATGAAAGAAGCTGATTTATCTATTATTAAATGAATAAAGAAATGCATTTGCCCTTCACCACTTCTTCCTAAATTTATAGTATCCTTTTAAGATACAATCACCAAAATTTCAACGGAATGATGGGGAGAATAAAATAAGCCTCGTATCATGACAAGCAGAAATGGTAGAAGGATAATGTTTTTAACTCATTTGTTTAATTAGTTTGTTTTTATCTAGGTCTAGAATTTGTGCGGACAGCCAATCACAGCTTAGGTCAAACGTATGCAGAAATATTAAAAATTCAAAAGGGTTCACAAAATTGTAACCTTCACTGTATATTTATGAATTCAATTTTTATGTTATACATCTCACTTGGAAGGTGACTCAGGGTGGCTTACAAGTAAAAGATAATTAAAATATTAAAGTTACATAGATTAAAATATCATTAAAAACTACTAAAACTGAAACTAAGAGAGCTAAGAGATGGGCGGGAAGGGGATGAGGTCTTATCCCGTCAGACACCTCCAGCAGTGAGCTGGTATAGGAGTAGTAGAGTCATGTTATTTTTCCTTTAAACAATAGAGTGGAGGCTTTGGTACTAAGTTCAAAAATATACACTTTATATCATAAAAATCAGCTTTGCAAGATAGTCCAGACAAGAAGCACACCCAGAAGTACTAGCTCTTTTTTGTTCTTTTTCCTCCCTTTTCCCTTCCCCATTGTGTCCTAATATTTGCTTTGTATTTTATGCCCCAGCAGACATACTAAATGGGCACAGCCTGTGCTGTGACAGCCTAAGGCTCTTTTCCCTATGTTTTCCTCATGTAAACCCTCCTTCTCCTCTTGCCACAGAGTGAGCAGCTTGATCTATTCAGGTTCCTACTCAAGTCTCCTCCAAATCAAACTTGATCCCTGATGATTTCATGCAGACGTCCGCATTTGGGGCGGGATTTTTTTTGGAAACAATTAAAAAGTGGCTTGTCATTGCTCAGAGAAGTTGTTTTAACTTTCCCGTTTACCTTCAACCTAGTATTTTCTGGAGATCTCTCACTGAAGTACCAAGCAGGTTCCTCTCTCGGGCCAGAAACTTGCTGCCATTTACTAACATTAAAGTTGTGCATATATTCATTAAAGTTGTACACCGTCTGAAAATGATTCAGAGACACAGGCAGGCGGGAAAGCTGCAGTTGCTTTAAGAAGAAAATCTCATTCATAACGAAAGTTAAGTTTGAAAATCGGCAGCTGCTGCTATCTGATAGGAACAGTAAGTTAACTCAAAAGCAGACAGAGCGGTCAGGAAGAGAAGAATTGATGATTTTACTTTAAACCTAACTCAGTTTGAATTAACATCTACTCCTGTTACTATTCTAATTGGAGTGAACAAATATGGTGGAGGAATCCTCCTTCTTTGTCACTTTCTTTGTTTGAGAACTTTCACTTTCTATTTTTTACTTACTATTTTTAAACTGGCAACAAAGTTTTAACAATGTAATAGACTTGGTTCATTTTAAAGGGAAAAATTCTTATTCCCTTTTTTAAAGGGGGAATTGCTTTTTCTTCTCCTTTGTTCTTATATTACTATTTTTTGAAAAAGGGAAGGGGGGAACCCCTCCCCCTTTTTAAAAAAATGGCTTCAAAACGTCCTGGACTTTCTTCTCTTTCTGAAACTTCAACTGCCTCTCCAGTAACTCAGACTGTACAACAACCCAAACCTAAACCTTCTCCACCTTCGCCCCCACCTCAGGCACTTATACTTCAGGATTTACAAGATGCTTTAGATAAGACTTTGGAAAAATCACTAGAAAAAACAGCAGAGCTTCTGGCTCAAGAAAGTAATGAGCTCAGGAAAGATATTGTTTTGGTACTCCAAGGGCTTGCTGGCCTTGTGGAAAAGATTGATGACAGGGTGGATGAAGTGGTCGGTAATGTTGAAATATTACAAGATAGAGTTGAAAAAATAGAAGAAAATGTGGATGCTACACAGAATGATGTTATAATGTCACAATACAGAGAAATGGAGTATGCTTTGAGAATAAGGGGCCTGAAGGAAAATATTAAGGAGAATTTGAGAGAAGAAATTGCAGCAGAACTGGCCTCTATTTTGGAAATTGATCCCGAAGAAATGTTGAAAGATATTGAAAAGATTTTTAGAGTTAATTCGTGGGTTGCAAAACAGAGGAAATTACCAAGAGATGTGGTGGTCTATTTTGCGAGAAAATCACTTCGTAATGAATTTATACAGGCCTTCTATAAACAAAGATTTCAGATTGCAGCTCAGGAT
The DNA here is from genome assembly GCF_016545835.1 of Crotalus tigris. Lineage (NCBI taxonomy): Eukaryota > Metazoa > Chordata > Lepidosauria > Squamata > Viperidae > Crotalus > Crotalus tigris. The sequence continues at coordinate 96,717 of NW_024096981.1, forward strand.
GTGATAGTTTTAAAGGAAATACCTTCTAAAATTCTTAGAAAAAGAAAAGACTTTGCTTTTTTGGCTGAAGAACTTAAGAAGCGACAAATTCAATTTAGATGGGACATACCTGTGGGGATAGTGGTGACTTACGCTGGTACATGATACCGTCTTAATACAGTTTCAAAAGCAAGAGATTTTTATGTTATTATTTTAAAAGCAAGTCCACCACCATCTCCAAGATCAAAGAAAGATGAGAGCAAGGCAGAAGCACAGTTATCTGTAGGTTCAATGCCATCTTTGGGAGAAGAATTGTTGGTTGAAGTTATGCAACAGAATTTGCAAATAACAGAAGACCCAAGGGAACAGAGAATTACACACGCTGCTTATAAACGTAGAGAAAGACAACAACAGCAGCAGCAGCAGCAGCAACAACAACAAAAGGCAGATGATGGAAGTTTACCACAGTCTATTTCGGAGCTGGTGGGAGGACCAAGGCCAAAGAGATTATCAACTGTAAATCTAGAGGCTTTGTTCCAAAGGCTTCATCCTGCCAAGGATGGCAAAGCTTCTAACCTGGAATGTTAATGGGCTTAACTTACCACAGAAGAGAAAGAAAATCTTTCATTATTTGAAACAACACAGAAATGATTTTATTTGTTTACAAAAGACTCATATTATTTCTAAAGATCAAAAATATTTGTTTAATCCCCGGCTGGGGATACATTTTATAGCTCCTGCTTTGCAGAAAAAAGGAGGAGTAGTTATCTATGTGAGAAAGGAGCTTTCACCGAAGTTAATTGACTTTGACTTACAAGGAAGATATATTATTATTGATTTACTAATAAATGATAAGAGAACTCTTCTTGTTGGTTTATATGCTCCCAATCAACAACAAAAACATTTTTATAAGTTGATTCACCAGAAATTAACTTCTTTGGATTATAAGTCAGTTATTATGATGGGAGATTGGAATGGTGTTTTAGACTCAAGTAAAGATAAGAAGGGTCCCCTTAAAGTTTCTAACCATGCAAGACTTCCTAAAGTTTTTTTTTTTTTACTTAAAGGATGATTTGGAACTTAGAGATATTTGGAGAGAATGGAATATTGAGGAAAAAGACTTTACTTTTTTTTGGATAGACACCAATCTTATTCTAGAATTGATTTTTTCTTGGTTACTAGTGATTTCCTTTCTAGGGTGAAGAATATCAAGATATTTCCTAGAATAATTTCAGACCACAGTCCGGTATGGTTGGAAATTTCATCGGAAGAAAGAACTAGAAGGACTTGGAGGTTGAATGAGAATTTATTTAGATATGAAGAGAATATACAGCCATATAAAGGTTATTTAAAGGAATTTTTTGCTTGGAATATGAATAAGGGTACTTTGATGCCAATGGTATGGGATTCTTGTAAAGCATACATGAGAGGGGTTTTGATTTCTATGAACAATGCTCACAGATGTAAACAGACCCAGAAACGTAAAGATCTTGAAGATGAGATTAAATGTAAGGAAAAGATTTTAATATCAAATCCAATGGACAATAAGTTAAAAGTTTCTATTACTTTGCTGAAGGAGCGATTTAATATGTTATTAGCAGATCAAATGGCAACTAATTTGAGGTATCTGAGACATAATACATTTTGTAATGCAAATAAATCTGGTAGATGGCTGGCTTATCAATTACGTAAGAAACAGAAATCGAGGATTATAGATAAAATAATTTATAAAGGTAAAGAAGTCTACCAACAAAATTTGATTAAAAAGTCTTCTTTAGATTTTTATTCTAAATTATATGCTAGTGAAAGTATACAAACTTCAGATATAGAAAAATATTTACAGGGAGCACATTTTCCTAGACTTACGAGTGATCAGTGTGATGGGATTAATGGTTTAATTACTTCTGAAGAGATTATTTTTGCAATTAAACAATTGAAGGTTGGTAAGACTCCAGGTACTGATGGGTTAACAGCGATTTATTACAAGATGTTATCTGAAGAAATGATAGAACCATTAAAGGTACTTTTTAATGATATTTTATCTGGAGCAGAATTACCTCCATCTTGGAGAATGGCCTTCATATCATTAATTCCAAAGGATGACCAGGATCTGTCCCAACCTAGAAATTATAGGCCTATATCTCTTTTAAATACAGATTATAAGATTTTTGCAAAGATACTGGCAAATAGATTAATGCAGGTTTTGAAACAATTGATTCATACTGACCAATCTGGATTTATAATGGGGAGATATATGAAAAACAATGTAAGACAAATTGTTAATTTAAATAGAGTATTTGGATAAGAACAACCAAATCCCTGCTGCTTTAATATTTATAGATGCTGAGAAAGCTTTTGATCCATTAGATTGGAATTTTCTATTGAAAGTTGTAGAGGAAATGAATTTTGGAGATAAATTCTTGTTTGCTCTCAAGGCCATTTATCAACAACAATCGGCACAAATTATAATTAATGGGGGATTAACAGATGTATTTAAAATAGGAAAAGGTACACGACAGGGTTGTCCTTTATCCCCCTTGCTATTTGTATTAACAATGGAGATTTTACTTATTAAAATTCGAGATTCATCTAGATTAAAAGGAATAAAAATAAGTAAGATTGATTATAGGCTGAGAGCTTTTGCTGATGATTTGGTTGTGACATTATCCCATCCAACAGATTCGGTCAAAGATTTGGTTGAAATTTTAGCACAGTATGGACAGGTCTCTGGTTTTAAGGTAAATAAGAATAAAACTAAAATATTATTGAAAAATATGTCTAGGAAGGGAAAAGATTTTATAGCTGAAACAACCGGTTATGAAATAGTTAATAAGGTTAAGTATTTAGGAGTTTATATTACAACATCTAATGGAAAATTGTATAAGAATAATTATGAGTGCTTATGGGTTAAAGTTCAAAAAGATTTAAATGATTGGCAAAAGCTACAACTATCGTTATTGGGGAGAATTTCAGTAGTGAAGATGAATGTTCTACCAAAGTTTCTTTTTTTGTTTCAGATGATACCCATTTTAAAGAAGGATGCTAATTTGGATGAGTGGCAGAAGGGTATTAATAAATTTATTTGGGGCGGGAAGAAATCAAGGGTAAAGTTTAAGATTTTACAAGATGCTCGAGAAAGAGGTGGACTTAAAGCACCAAATTTGAAATTATATTATGATGCGGCCACTTTAACTTTAGTAAGTGACTGGCTCAATTTAACAAATAGAGATATTCTTGTTCTTGAAGGGTGGGATTTATTATATAGTTGGCATGCATATTTAATTTTTGATAAGAAAGTAAATTTGGTCTTTAAGTCACATATTTTAAGATATGCTTTACTTCGGGCTTCCGGTGGTGGCTATTCTTTAGCCGTCCTTCTGAGATAGCGTTAAAACCGCCGAGGACAGCAGACATCAGCTGTTCCGCGGTTTAAAACCTCCTTCCTGGGCTAAAGGAAGGAGGGGAGTTCTACCCTGAATAGTGGTAGAGCCTCTGAAACCCCCCAAAAGTTTTTTGGGGAGGCGAAAAGAGTGCTCCCACGGAGTTTAGGGTATCTCCGCTTCTCAGCTGTCTTTGTTCCTTGTCGTTCGGGACAAAGCAAGACGCCGGTCCCACCTCCGCAATTAAAGAGAACTGGTGAGTTATTTTAAAAAAAGCGGACAGAGCTGATCGGGGAATTTTATTTTTGGGATTTATTTGGACTTTAATTTTAAAGATTTATTTTTATTTTTTATTTTTGTTGAGAGGGAAAGTAAAATGGCGATGCGAGGTTTTTTTTTTTTTTTCAGTGCCTGAAAGGAAACGGAACGTTTGGCTACTTTGTTACTTTTTCTTTTTTCATTTTTTGCTTTTTATTATTATGGTTTTCTGAAAGAGACTTGGGTTTAGTTATTTTCCCTCTCTTTTGTTTATTTTTTCATTTCTTCTTGGGATTTTTTTGTACTTTTTTTTTTTTTAAGAAGGAGGAAAGAAGAAAAAAATTTTTTGTTTAAAATGGCTTCAAAGCGTCAAGTAATTTCCACAGTGGCTTCTTCTCCGGCGATACTACCAGCGCAACAATCTAAATCCAAATCACCACCACCTTCTTCTCCTATACAACCACTCACGGTAAAAGATTTGCAAGATGTTATGGGAAATGTTATATCTCAAATTAGAGGAGAAGTGAAGGAGATCTTAGTAGAGAATAATAATATTTTGAGGCAAGATATAGTTCTGGCCTTAAAAGGACTTGCTTCTGTTGTTGAAAAGTTGGACTTTTGTGTTGAAGAAGTAGCAAATAAAGTGGATTTATTGGAGGAAAAATTTGAAGGAATGGAAAAAAAGATGGAAATTTCACAAGATGAAATTGTTATGTTTCAATATAGAGAGATGGAGTTTGCTTTAAGAATCAGAGGCTTGAGGGAAGATATGCAAGAAAACTTGAGAGAGATGGTGGCAAATGACTTTGCTGTGATTTTGGATAGAGAAAAGGAGGAAATACTTGGAGAAATTGAAAAAATATTTAGAGTTAATTCTTGGGTGGCAAAACAGAGAAATTTGCCAAGAGATGTGGTAATTTATTTTGGGAAAAGATCTTTACGCAATGAAATTATACAAGCTTTTTATAACAAGAGATTTCAGATTGCTGCACAAGATGTAATAATTTTAAAGGAGATCCCATCCAAAATTCTAAGAAGAAGAAAAGAGTTTGCTTTTCTAGCAGATGAACTTAAAAAGAGGCAGATGCCATTTAGATGGGATATTCCGACTGGAATTGTGGTGAGTTACGCAGGGATACATTATAGACTTAATACTGTTTTCAAAGCAAGAGAGTTTTATACTTCAGTCCTTGGAGCGCGCTCATCACTGCCTATAATGTTTAAAGCTCTGGAAGAAAAGGAGGCAGAACAGCAGTCTGAAGAAGTTGTATTGATGAAAGCTGGAAAAATACAGTCTGAGTGGTACCAACAAGCTGAGATGAAGGAGCAAAGAATGACTCGAGCAGCACATAAATGTAAGGAAAAGGAACAACAGAAGAAGGAGGTTAAAGAAGTTCCACAAGAATTTGTTTCTAATTGGATTCAGAAACAGAATTAGTTAAAGATTGCATGGTCAAATGGGCTCAAAATTCTGATGAGCCGGTTTTATTAGAAACATGGGAGATAATTTGGGTGAGGAATTTTAAATTCACGCAAGCTCAAAATTTACGGGAAAATTTTTATAAAATGTTTTATAGATGGCACCTTGATCCACAAAAGATGTCTCGTATGTATTCAAATTTGCAACCTAAATGTTGGAGATGTGGTTGTTTGGATGCAACGTATTATCATATTTGGTGGTCATGTAAAAGTATAAAAGCTTTTTGGATAAAGATATGGTGGAATATTCCAAAAAATTTTAAGAGAAGGATAAAATTCACTCCACAATTGTTTTTGTTAGGTATTATTGTTGATTGTGATGATAAAGAAATTATTTTAATGTTAAATTTAATTACAGCAGCAAGGTTGTTGATAGGACAATATTGGAAGAAGGAATTTTTGCCTACCTTGGAGGAATGGTTTTTTAAAGTTTCTTATTTATCTGAAATGGCAAAAATTTCGGCTTATTTGAAAGATCAATCGCAAGAGAAATATCTCTTGGTGTGGAAAAGATGAATAAACTTTATACAGTATAAGTATGATATTAAAAGATATTATTTAGCTTTTGAATAATTTATGTTTAAAGTTTAAAGTTTAAGATAATAAGTATTTTTTATTATATATATATATTGGACTTTTATTATATATATATATTGGATTTTTTTTAATGTATTTTGTTTGAGGTTTACTTAAGTTTAAATGTTTTGTATTCTTAGTTCTAGTTAACCCTGTATTCAGCTCTGGGAAGAGGGGGGGAGGGTTTTGGGGAGGGTAGGGGGGTAGTGGGAGAGGGATTTTATTGTAAAATTGCAAAAACTTTTAATAAAAAAAAGATATGCTTTACTTTGAGTTTGGAAAAAATATTATTTTAAGTTAAATTATAAAATACCTATTTGGGGGATCCCTGGACAAGCAATCCAGGGGGTTTCCAAGGGGGTGAATTTTGACAACATTTCGTATAAAGAGTTACTTACTTGGTCGGGTACTGATTGGCAATTAAAGTCTTCTGATGTGTTAAGGCAAGAAAACATTTTACAATCGTGGTTTCAATATTTGCAAATTGTGCAGAGATGGACTTTGGATAAGAAAGTGGGAATTACTTTAGTAGATGAAAATTTGGTAATTCAGATCAAGGATCAGAAATGTGCCCATATTAAAAGAATTTATAATGAGTTAATAAAATTGGATTCAGAAACAGAATTAGTTAAAGATTGTATGATTAAATGGCCCCAGAATATTCAAGAACCGATCTCGTTGGACTTATGGGAGGTAATTTGGACTAGAAATGTTAAATTTACATAGGCACAGAATCTGAGGGAAATTTTTTACAAAATGTTTTACAGATGGCATCTGGATTCTAAAAAGCTGTCCTGTATGTACCCGAACCTGCAACTTAAATGTTGGAGATGTGGTTGTTTGGATGCAACCTATTTTCATGTTTGGTGGACTTGTAAAGTTATTAAAGCCTTCTGGATTATGATTTGGTGGAACATTCAAAAGGAAGATTAAGTTTACTCCCCAACTGTTTCTTTTGGGAATTTTCGTGGACTTTAATGTTAAAGAAACTATTTTAATGTTGAATTTAATAACAGCAGCAAGATTACTGGTGGGTCAATATTGGAAGAAGGATACTCTGCCTTCTTTAGAAGAATGGGTATTTAAGGTTTCTAATTTAGCAGAAATGGCTAAAATTTCTGCTTATTTAAAGGACCATTCACAAGAGAGATATTTTAACGTATGGAGAAGATGGATAGAATATGTTCAGAAGAAATATGAAACTACAAAGTTTCACTTATTCTATGAGTAATGATTTTGTTTATAAACCTATGATGTTAAAGTTTGAAGAGAGTTTTATGATTTTGTTCATTGTATAATTAGTAAACTTAAATAAATTATGTTTAATATGTTTGCATAATCCTGTATTTTGCTCTGGGAAGTCGGGGGGGAGGGGGGTGGGGGGTGGATGGGTTGAAGTTTAAGTAGTTCAGATAAAGTAGAAATAGTCTTATTGTATATAATATTAATGTTTTAATTTTGAGAGAGGAACTGCTCGGGCATTTCCCCTGGACCGCATCAAGAGGGAGGAGAAGGTGAGAAGTAAGTAGGAAGGTTGAGGTGAAGGAGGAGAGGGGGTGAGTGAAGAAAAAGAGGGAAAGAAGTAAGTTGGTTTGAGGTGGGATGCGGTTTGGGGGGAAATGGGCGGGCAAGATCGAATGTGGTGTGTATCAATTTGTTTTATTTTTTATCTGAAGTTTGTAAGATTGTTATGTATTATAAAGTTGAAAATAAAAAATTTACAAAAAAAAGAAAGAAAAGAAAATCGGCAGCATAAAGAACAGCAGAGAGGTGCTGTTTGGGGGGGGATCTAAAACTCCTGCTCCCCATCATTTTCAAAGCATGCATAGCCTAGTGCTCATTATTCGGTGGTCTTTGCCCTTTGACTTACTGGTCTGAGCACTCGCAGAATTTCCTTCAGGACAGCCTGGGCATTGTTGACAGAGCAAAGCACCAGCGTGCCAACCACCACGTCCACAGAGCCGTCTGGTACCGAAGAGATGTCCTCAGCGAAGCCGACCACAAAATTCTTGAACTGCAGGTGCGTATTCTGAGCCATGTTCTCCAGCAGGATGTTTCTAAAGTTGGGATTGTAGTCCATGCAGGTAACATGCGAGTTGGGTGGATAAAACTGAAAGTTGGTGCCGGGGCCCACGCCGATCTCCAGCAGGTGAAGCTTTCCCGAGGCATCAGCGAAGTCACGCATGTTCTTGAATAGCATCTCCTTTTTCTTGTGCATTCTTATATTGTAGAGTTTGCTCGCTGTCTTCATGAAAACTGGGAAAGTTTTTTTACAAATAGGGTCCCATAAACCAAAATAGGCAAGCACATAGATGGGCAGGATGAGAATTTTCATGCATTGTTGGAAGATGAGAAGCATCATCATTGCCGGACTAGGAAGAGAAGCCCTCCCTGCAGCAAAGCAGCTTGACTCCCTCAATGTTTTGCTTTAAATACAGTCTGCTCCTCCCTGTTCCCTTAATGAAGCTGCGCAAGCAAACCAACGCCCCCCTCCAGTTCTTCCTTAAACTGTCAGCAACTCTTTCAGTCACGTTGAAAAAACTACCCAGTGAACATTTGAATTATATTTAAATGCAGATTGTATTTATTAATTCAATTTTTATGTCATCCATCTCCCTTGCAAGGTGACTCTGGGTGGCTTACAAATTATAAAACAAGTAAAAGATGATTAAAATATTAAAGTTACATAGATTAAAATATCATTAAAAACTGTACTAAAACCGAACTAAAAAAGCTAAGATGTGAACAGGAAGGGGATGGGGTCTTATCCCATCAGACACCTCCAGCAGTGAGCTGGTGTAGGAGTAGTAGAGTGATGTTATTTTTCCTTTAAACAATAGAGTGGAGGCTTTGGTATGTGGGAAGTCAGCCCCACAGAGAAGGAACTATTAAAAGGGCAGAAAAATATATTTCCTCAAAGGATCTTAAAAAGGCAGAAAAGCATGCCCAGTTTTTCTTAATAGCCCCAGGTCTCCCTCCCCCAAACAGAAACCAGTTCTGTTGAAATGCAGATGAAGGCCAGGCTGGAAGATCAAGAAGACAAAGACACCTAAAATCTACATACTAAACCCAAACTCTAAGACAGGACATAATAGGATTAACACAGAGACACCAAAGGGCACACTCAGACTCAGGTCAAAGTTCATGCCACAGGAAGTGACTCCAATCAAAAGGCTCCAAAGGGTGTAAAAACCCACTCCCCACATGTGCTCAGCCCCTTTTTCCCTCTTTTCTGCCTGAGCCACCGTTCCGTCTGGCTCTCCTTTTCAATAAACTGCAACCTTCTTTCTAAAGCAGTCGCCATGTTGTTTATCCCCGGCCTGGACAGAACGATGATAAAGACTTTTCTTCCAACAGGTACTATTTTAAATAATATATACTTTATACCAGGGGTTCTCAACCTTGGCAACTTTAAGACATGTGGACTTCAACTCCCAGAATTCCTCAGCCAACTTTGCCATCTCTTTTTTTCCTTTTCCTCCCTTTCCCTCCCTTTCTTCTTCCTTTTTCTTCCCAATTGTGTCCTACTATTTGCTTTCTATTTTGTATTTTACTTTACATCTTAATAAAATGTTTTTTAAAAAAGAGAGAAATCTCTCTTTCTAACTCTTCTCTCATCCATTTGATCTATTTTATCTGCATCTTCTTTTGGTATTAAAGTGATATTTGCTTCTATCCACGTTTGGAAGTTTAGCCTCCAACAAGAGTTCATTGCAAACGTCTTTCAACGGTTCATTTAGTGCAGTGGTGGTGAACCTACAGCACGGGTGCCAAAGGCAACACTCAGAGCCCTCTCTGTGGGCACACATGCCATTGCCCCAGCCTTGCCTCTCCCCATGACCTCCTCCTTTCCAGCAGCCCCCCTGAAGGAGAGTCGCCCCCAAGCGTGGCCCACACAGAGCAGCGCAGCCAAGGACATGGCAGCCAGGCAGCGTAGACAAGACTCTACCCTCACACCCCATCATGTAGTTGATGCTGCAGGGCACGGGCAGCATCATAGCACCATAGCACTGACCACCATAGCACTGCTGGGCTGCCTGGGCGATCTGTGGCGGGCCCTGGAGGCGGTAAGTGGTCCTATGGGCAGGTGGGGTGGGGGATGGGGGGCAGAGCAGGGGTGGGGCAGGGGGTGGAGCGGGGATGGGGGCGGGGCCAGTTTTGGGGCATTCGGACTCTAAAAGGTTCACCATCACTGACTTAGTATATCTGGCCTATACCATTTCAGTCAGACAAATGGCTGTCCAGTCTCTTCTTAAAAACTTCCAGTGTTGGAGCATTCACTGCAGCCTTGTGAACTATTTGCAACAAAACATTTGATGGTTCTGTGATCATGCCCCAATATTTTAACAATTTCAAGAGTGCTGCATTTGATATGTTCAAAATACTCACTTGCCTAATCATTGTGCACACAGTGTGCCATGGTTAAGAGTTCCAAGGGCTTATTGTTTGATCTGCGAGGAAGGCTTAATCCTAGAAGATGGGACACAAGGAATAAATGCAACTGTGTTGCTAAATGCCTGAATTGCGGTCATGTGATTGCAGGACAAGGCACTAGGCTGAGGGCATTTAAAGTTGGATTTTGGAATTCTGTACATTCTTTTACCTTGTGTTTTCTATCCATCCTTCTCTTTTATTTCTAAACAGTTTGTTTTTTTTCTGTATAAATCTTTGACTGTAATAAAAAAAAAAGCACTAGGCTGAGGGTATATAAATCTGTGATTTTGGAATTCTGGAATATCCCAGGGGCCAACAACAGGGAAGATTCTTTGTGCTGCCCCACTTCTTTTCGTTAATTGGCCACAAAGCGAGTCCTTAATAAAATGTTTTTTAAAAAAGAGAGAAATCTCTCTTCCTAACTCTTCTCTCATCCATTTGACCTTTACTTCTGCTAAAGAAATACATTATGTGATACTTTTAGAAAACCAAAAAACTCCCAAAGTAGTGTTGTGCCCCAGCAGACATACCAAATGGGCAGAGCCTATGCTGTGACAGCCTAACGCTCTTTTCCCTATGTTTTCCTCATGTAAACCCTCCTTGTCCTCTTGCTACAGAGTCAGCAGCTTGATCTATTTGGGTTCCTACTCAAGTCTCCTCCAAATCAAACTTGATCCCATATGATTTCGTACAGACTTCCCCATTTGGTGGGGGGGGGGTTGGAAACAATTAAAAAATTGCTTGTCATTGCTCAGAGATGTTGTTTTAAATTTCCAGTTTAGCTTCAACCTAGTATTTTCTGGAGATCTCTCACTGAAGTACCAGGTAGGCTCCTCTCTCAGGACAGAAGCTTGCTGCCATTTACTAACATTAAAGTTGTGCACATATTCATTAAAGTTGTACACCATCTGAAAATGATTCAGAAACACAGGCAGGCGGGAAAGCTGCAGTTGCTTTAAGAAGGAATCCCCTTCATAGCGTAAGTTAAGTCTGAAAATCAACAGCATAAAGAGCAGCAGAGATGTTACAGACTTGTTGCCAGAAGTATGTCCAGGTTGATCTGTCAGCTGTTACATGTTCTATGAAAAAGTATGCACCACCCTGGAAAAAGTAAAATAATACAAAAAAGAAAAAATAAATCAGAACGCTTTGAAATTACATACAAAATTGATACTGTAATCCAAATTGTTGTTATATAACTACCTGGGGATCTAAAGCAATAATTAAATATAGAGACAAAATGAAACTGGAATACAATTTATCCATTAATGATTTACAGATAATTCAAGTTCTAGGAAAACTGAGAACTGGCCTTTTTTATTTAAGGATGTTGACTAAGTAGCACCTGCTGAAAAGCCTCCTACCTCCATTGGTGGTACATTGGCACATGGCAGGTGGTACGTGGCCCTGCCCAGCCCAGCCAAGGGTAGCGTGGAGGCAACGAGCCAAAGCGTAGCACAGGACTTGCCATGAGAGAGTCCTCAGGTGATGCAGGGCTGGTTGGGGCGAGATAAAGGCCCCAGGATCGGCACTTCTGGCTCACCTGATAGAGAAAGGAGGAGGGGGGGCGGAGACAGTAAGGGATATAAAAGGAGGCAGTTTGGGTGGGAGACGGAGAGAAGAAAAGACTTTGGAGAAAGAGGCAGAAGAGAATGGGAAGGATTTGGAGAGACGTGTGTGTGAGAATGGGAAGCTGAGCCGTGCTTTGCAGGATGGAGCAGGCAGACCTATGCCAGCACACCCATCAGCATCAGAAAGGCTCCAAAAGAGGTAACTGCCGGGGGGGGGGAAAGCAGGAGGCTTTTCAGCAGGTGCTGCCAGGCCTGCAAACATGGCACTGCCCCTCTGTTTTCCATCCCCCAAATTCCGGAGTATAGATGGGCAGCCTTTGAGTGCCGCTGACAAGTGGGTGGGCAGTGGGCAGGAGCGCCGGGTGAGCACCGCTTTGCAGGATGAAGTGGATGGAGTTCCTTGCAAGTCCTGCCCCAGCTATGGCGAGGAACTGCAAGTGCGTCTGTGCCCAGAGGGCGAGAAGAAGGAACCGGAGGGTATATATTATATCTAATATATTAGATATATTAGAGCAAACATGGAGAACTGGAATAAAGGGAGACAATTTAACAAATACAAATGGGCTAGTCCTTCCAGAAAACTGGCAATCAAATGGTCTCCTTTAATTCAAATAATGTATATAAGAATGGAGGGAGATCTATTTGATGATTTAAAGGCGCTGATATGGGAGCCTAGTTGGCAAAGAAAGAAAGGTAGAATAAGGTTGAAAAAACTGGGATTTTGACTCATTAAGGGGGATTTTATATTGCCAATTAGAGGGTTATTGAAAATAAGGATTTTATTGGTATAATATTGAAAAATTAGACTTAAAAGGGAAAAGAAAATTAAATATTATGAATATGTTTGATTTATTGATTAACTCAGGCAATATATATAATGGTTTTGATTTATTAAAGGGGATATGGTGGGAAATAGATAACTCTTAGGAAATAGAACAAGATTATATGCAAATAGATAAAATGTGTATTTTGGATATTATAGTTTGTTATGAAGTGAGATAAGGTAAAATTTGGTTACCCAAAATCTGAAAATTATAAATATCAAATGTTAAACTGGAATGTTAATAAGAAATTAAAAATTGAGTAAAAATCAATAACAGGATATGGATTGTTTATGAAGATTGAATGCAATTAAGGTATGTATAGGCTAAAAATTTATTGATAAATATAATAATGATGTTCTTATTCAGTTAATATAATTAGAAATGTACTAATCTGAATATGAGACAGTAAATGTTAAGGGAAAAAGAGAAGAAATATTTGATATTGTAACCTGAGATCTGCACAACAAATTGTGGCAAGTTCTTAAAGAGATGGGAGTACCAGACCATCTTATTTGTCTCTTGAAAAACCTATATGCGGGTCAAGAAGCAACAGTGAGAACTGGACATGGAACCACTGATTGGTTCAAAGTTGGGAAAGGAGTCCGGCAAGGCTATTTAACTTATATGCAGAGCACATCATGAGAAAGGCAGGGCTAGATGAATCAAATTTGGAATTAAGATTGCCGGGAGAAATATCAACAACCTAAGATATGCAGATGATACCACTCTAATGGCAGAGCCTCTTGATGCAGGTGAAGGAGAGTGCAAAAGTTGGCTTGAAACTCAACATTAAGAAAACCAAAATCATGGCATCCGGCCCTCTCAATTCCTGGCAAAGAGATGGGAAAGAAATGGAGGTAGTGACAGATTTTATTTTCCTGGGCTCCAAGATCACCGCAGATGGGGACTGCAGCCAAGAAATTAAAAGACGCTTGCTCCTGGGGAGGAAAGTTATGGCAAATCTAGATAGCATACTAAAAAGCAGAGACATCACCCTGCCAACAAAAGTGTGTATAGTCAAGGCCATGGTTTTTCCAGTTGCAATGTACGGCTGTGAAAGTTGGACCATAAGAAAGGCTGAGCACCAAAGAATTGAGGCCTTTGAACTATGGTGCTGGAGAAGACTCCTGCGAGTCCCTTGGACTGCAAGGCGTTCAAACCGGTCAGTCCTAGAAGAGATCAACCCCGACTGCTCTTTAGAAGGCCAGATCCTGAAGTTGAAACTTAAATACTTTGGCCACCTAATGAGAAGGAAGGACTCACTGGAGAAGGGCCTAATGCTGGGAAAGATTGAGGGCAATAGAAGGGGACCACAGAGAATGAGGTGGCTGGATGGAGTCACTGAAGCAGTAGGTGTGATCTTAAATGGACTCCAGAAGATGGTAGAGGACAGGAAGACCTGGAGGAATGTTGTCCATGGGGTCGCGATGGGTCGGACACGACTTCGCAATTAACAACAATTAGCAATAGCTAATACAATGTGAAAAAGAAACTTTCTTTTTCACATTGTAGGAAGATAGTGGTGGTCCTCTGGCATGCTATTTCCCAGATGCCAGTAAATATTATTTAATAGGAATCACCAGTTCTGGTGTTCGCTGTGGCAGATCAAAATTTCCAGGATTCTATGTGTGTGCTGCAAGTTACAAAAAATGGATATATTCATATTTATCTAACAAAACAAATATTGTAAGCCTTCGGTTTGTCTTAATTTTGGGAACTGCTGGATGGATAACTTTCCATCTTGTATAAAATTCAAATTTTATTGAAATAGGGTGACAGATGATTATGTTTTAAGTTTTTTTCTTTCCCTTGCACACATATATTTTCCAGAAAATTCTCAGTAATGGAACTAATTGATTTATGTGATAACTCAGTATAATAAACCTAGTCTTCTTAGTATTCTAATCTGCTACTTATGCACACATACCTAGAAAGAATTTAACATGTATTTAATTGATAGTTTAAATATAAGCACCACTGTTATGTACCATTTATGAGCTATAAAATATATAAAAGCTATCACTAATATGCTACTGGGGAAGAGCAGAGGGCTAGTACTAGTAGCGTCAGAAAGAATGAAGCGACTGGGCCAAAGCCGAAAGGATGCTCAGCTGTGGTTGCATCTGGTGGTGAAAGGAAAGTCCGATGCTGTAAAGATCTTTTCTCCATAGGAACCTGGAATATAAGATCCATGAATCAAGGCAAGCTAGACGTCAAACAAGAGATGACAAGACTGAACATCGACATCTTAGGAATCAGCGAACTAAAATGAACAAGAATTTAACTCAGATGACCATCAGGTATACCACTGCGGGCAAGAATCCCTCAGAAGAAATGGAGTAGTTTTCATAGTCAATAAAAGAGTAGGAAAAGCAATACTGGGATACAATCCCCAAAATGGCAGAATGATCTCAGTTCGAATCCAAGGTAAACCATTCAATATCACAGTAGTCCAAATCTATGCCCCAACCACTGGTGCTGAAGAGGATAAAATTGACCGGTTCTATGAAGCCCTACAGCACCTTATAAAATTAACACCAAAAAATGATGTCCTTATCATCATGGGGGATTGGAATGCTAAAGAAGGAAACCAAAAGATAACTGGAATAACAGGCAAGTTTGGCCTTAGAGTACAAAATGAAGCAAGGCACAGGCTGATAGAATTTTGTCAAGAGAATACGATGGTCGTAACAAACATTCTTTTCCAACAACCCAAGAGACCTCTCTGCACATAGACATCACCAGACAGTCAACACAGAAATCAGATTGACTATGTGCTCTGCAGCCAAAGATGGAGAAGCTCTATACAGTCAGTAAAAACAAGACCAGGAGCTGACTGTGGCTCAGATCATGAGCTTCTTGTTGCAAAATTTAGGCTTAAATTGTAGAAAGTGGGGAAAAGCACTAGACCACTCAGGTATGAACTAAATCATATTCCTGATGAATATACAGTAGAGGTGACAAATAGATTTAAGGAATTAGATCTGACAGACAGAGTGCCTGAAGAACTATGGATGGAGGTTCACAACATTGTACAAGAGGTAGCAACTAAAACCATCCCAAAGAAAAAGAAATGTAAGAAAGCAAAATGGCTGTCTGAGGAAGCTTTACAAATAGGTGAGGAAAGAAGGGAAGCGAAAGGCAAAAGAGAAAGAGAAAGATACACCCAATTGAATGCAGAATTCCAGAGAATAGCTAGAAGAGATGAGAATACCTTCTTAAATGAACAGTGCAAAGAAACAGAAGAAAACAATAGAATAGGGAGGACCAGAGATCTCTTCAAGAAAATTGGAGATATGAAGGGAATGTTTCATGCAAAGATGGGCATGATAAAGGACCAAAATGACAGGGACCTAACAGAGGCAGAAGAGATTAAGAAGAGATGGCAAAACCACACAGAAGAACTATACAAGAATGAGCTTAACGTCCCAGATAACCACGATGGGGTGGTCACTGACCTCAAGCCAGACATCCTAGAATGTGAAGTGAAATGGGCCTTAGGAAATCTGAGCAACAACAAAGCTAGTGGAGGTGACAATATTCCAGCTGAACTATTCAAAATCTTAAAAGATGACGCAATAAAAGTGCTACACTCAATTTTCCAGCAAATTTGGAAAACTCAACAGTGACCACAGGATTGGAAAAGGTCAGTTTACATTCCAATTCCAAAGAAAGGCAATGCCAAAGAATGTTCAAATTATCGCAGCATTGCACTCATTTCACATGCTAGTAAAGTTATGCTTAAAATCCTACAAACTAGACTCCAGCAGTATGTTGATCGAGAACTACCAGAAGTACAGGCAGGATTTTGAAGAGGCAGAGGAACTAGAGATCAAATTGCCAACATACGCTGGATCATGGAGAAAGCTAGGGAGTTCCAGAAAAACATCTACTTCTGCTTCATTGACTATGCGAAAGCCTTTGATTGTGTGGATCACAGCAAATTGTGGCAAGTTCTTAAAGAGATGGGAGTACCAAACCATCTTATTTGTCTCTTGAAAAACCTATATGCGGGTCAAGAAGCAACAGTGAGAACTGGACATGGAACCACTGATTGATTCAAAATTGGGAAAGGAGTCTGGCAAGGCTGTATACTGTCGCCCTGTCTATTTAACTTATATGCAGAGCACATCATGAGAAAGGCAGAGCTAGATGAATCAAAAGTTGGAATTAAGATTGTCGGGAGAAATATCTACAAGATATTTCTGATACCACTCCAATGGCAGAAAGTGAAGAGGAACTAAAGAGCCTCTTGATGCAGGTGAAGAAGGAGAGTACAAAAGTTGACTTGAAACTCAACATTAAGAAAACCAAAATCATGGCATCCAGCCCTCTCAATTCCTGGCAAATAGATGGGGAAGAAATGGAGGTAGTGTCAGATTTTATTTTCCTGGGCTCCAAGATCACCGCAGATGGGGACTGCAGCCAAGAAATTAAAAGACGCTTGCTCCTGGGGAGGAAAGCTATGGCAAATCTAGACAGCATACTAAAAAACAGAGACATCACCCTGCCAACAAAAGAGCGTATAGTCAAGGCCATGATTTTCCCAGTTGCAATGTATGGTCCTTTTTTGGACCATAAGAAAGGCTGAGCGACGAAGAATTGAGGCCTTTGAACTATGGTGCTGGAGAAGACTCCTGCGAGTCCCTTGGACTGCAAGGCATTCGAACCAGTCAGTCCTAGAAGAGATCAACCCCAACTGCTCTTTAGAAGGCCAGATCCTGAAGTTGAAACTCAAATACTTTGGCCACCTAATGAGAAGGAAGGACTCACTGGAGAAGGGCCTAATGCTGGGAAAGATTGAGGGCAATAGAAGAACGGGACGACAGAGAATGAGGTGGCTGGATAGAATCACTGAAACAGTAGGTGTGAACTTAAATGGACTCCAGAAGATGGTAGAGGACAGGAAGACCTGGAGGAACAATGTCCATAGGGTCACGATGGGTCGGACACAACTTCGCAATTAACAACAACAACAAACATAACTAAAATACACATGTTATTTCAAAATTTACCTTCTTTATAGACAAATATATTCTGATTCTCATTCTAATAACTCCTCCTTTAATAACAAAATATCTTTCATTATCACATATCTATTTCCATATAACAAAGTTATAGTCTAACAGTTAGTTTTAACTCCCATTATAAATCTAAGTGCTAAATATTTTTAAAAAACATTATCTCTGAAAAGCTGCTTTACCCGTTAAGTAGATTTCTAAATCCCATTTTTATATCTAACTCTGGCTTTCCTTTTGTGCCAAGTACGTTTCCATACCAGTAACTCTAAAATCTTGGATGTATCTCCCTTCTTTTCTACACCTGTTGTTTGAATCAAGGGAGAATGTCCAGTTATCAGTCTTTCAAAAGAACTGGCCCCTTTGTAATTGTTAAGTTGTTGCCCTAATAATTCAAATCTCCATGTTTGGTTTAGGGTATTTATAATCGGTTCAGTAGTCTGGTCCTCTTCTTCTTCTTGTGATTTCATCTGAGTAGAATAGAGAGTCAGCTGCCAGCTGCCAAAAAGGCCAACAGAGTGCTAGGCTGCATTAACAGAGGGATAGAATCAAGATCACGTGAAGTGTTAATACCACTCTTCAATGCCTTGGTAAGGCCACACTTGGAATACTGCATCCAGTTTTCATCACCACGATGTAAAAAAGATATTGAGACTCTAGAAAGAGTACAGAGAAGAGCAACAAAGATGATTCGGGGAACTGGAGGCTAAAACATATAAGGAACGGTTGCTAGAATTGGATATGTCTAGTTTAACAAAGAGAAGGATGAGGGGGGACATGATAGCAGTATTCCAATATCTCAGGGGCTGCCATAAAGAAGAGGAAATCAAGCTATTTTCCAAAGCACCTGAAGGCAGGACAAGAAGCAATGGGTGGAAACTAATCAAGGAGAGAAGCAACCTAGAACTACGGAGAAACTTCCTGACAGTAAGAACAATTTATCAGTAGAACAACCTGCCTCCAGAAGCAGTAAATGCTGGACAGCCATTTGTCCGAAATGGTGTAGGGTTTCCTGCCTGAGCAGGGGGTTGGACTAGATGATCTCCAAGGTCCCTTCCAACTTTACTATTATTGTTATTGTTATTGTTATTATTATCTGGTGGTGGGGGTGTTTGGTTATCTAAAATGTCTATGTTCTCTGCTTTAAGAGTTACATCAAAGTTCTCAGCCACTTGTGCATGTTGTATGAAGTCTTCTTTAATGTTAAATTGTTCATCTTCTGTTATTTTTTGGGTTATAGGTTGATTAGTTTGAGTCTGAGGTTCAATTTGTAGTTTTGTAAAAATGTCTTTGGCTTTCACTCCTGAGATGATTAGCTCTGTTGCTTCACGGATTTTTCCAAGGATAAGTTTGTAATTAAGTTGTGGATAGGGTTCATCAATTTCCATGGTGATTAAAGATAGTTCTTTAGTGGAGGCTATGTTTAGTAAGACTCAGCTATTGTCCACCTCCACAATTTGTAGGAATTATTGTCACCACAGATGTTTCTACATCTTATCTTTTTTTATAGTATAAAGGACAAATCAAAGTAGTCAACAAGCACAATTGAAAAAAGGAATTCCAGTTGCTATGCCAAAGTTTGCCACAAGATGTCCCCCAAAGTTTACCACAAAATCTTTTCCCAAATGCTGAATAGCCTCTTATTCAGGTAAAACACAGAAAAGCTGATATTTTGCAAAGTTAGTAGTTGAAGAAGTTAAAAAAGATGCTAAGTCTCTATAATAAAAAGTTTGGGCCCCCAAGGTATCCACAAAACAAAAATCCAATTATTTAGTTGTTGAAGTTAGTAGTTCTTTCGTTTTCTTTCCAAGCTGTAAAATCCCACGTATGCAAACACCGCTGAATTGACAGCGGGGAAACAAATTTCAAAAGGCTTTCACAGGAAGGTAATTAGGGTAATTAGGGAAAAAGAGAGGTAAAAAAGGATTCACCCAAAACCTCCACTCCTGCTTCATATGCTTAGCTGTTATTGGGACTTTCGGCTGGTGCAACTAGGTCCTAGAGAGCTGCCTCAGATCAAACAGAAGGGCTGCCGCCCTTCCGTGATCTTGCAAGGATCCTCCCCAATGCTGATGGACTGTGTCCAAGCAAGGAGGGTTCTTAGAGAACCGCAAAGCCTTAACAGCTCCGCCTGCTGCTTCCTTGGCTGTTAGCACATCTTGGAAGGAGACAGTTTCCTTAGCAAAAATCTTTTGCTGAAGTTCTTGGCTCCTCAGACTGCAAACTAGCCAATCTTGTAGCCATTCTTCCAAGTCCTTAAATTCGCACAGCCTTACAGCTTGATGCAGAGCAGCAATGAAGTTTGCGGCAGACTCTCCTGGATGCTGGTCCCGCTGTTCAAAAGCATGTCGCCAAACGATGACCGACAGCTTCAGCTCAAAATATTCTTTGAGCATTTTCTTACGCTCGTGTAAGCAATGGACTCCAAGTGTGCTGGAGCAACCAAGTTTTCAGCGATTTCAAAAGTCTCTTGACCCTAAATACACAGCAACGTCGCAGCTTTCAGTCAGTCCTCTCGAACTTGGTTGGCTCTAAAATAATTTTCTACCCTGGGAACATAGGAGCTTCAGCATTCAGGATGCATGACATCGAATTCGGAAAGACAACCGATCTTCGCGATGGTGAATTTTGGCGACCTCTTTGAACGCCTCATGCTGTGCAGGCTTCCGAAGGGATTCCAGGGCGGTCCTAGCCGTACTCTCCTCCAGCGTCTTTGTACTGGCAGGCAAAGAGGAAGGAAGTTGGAACGCCGTACTTCTAAGCACTTGCAGGCCTTCCATGGTGAGTCAGCCTTTGAATCTTTGGCAGCACAATCCCACCTTCATTGCCCATGCTCTGTTTTGCGCGTTGGTAGGCACTGAACAAGGCAGAGTAACAAACAGGTACTTCTTTATTCTTGCTTAAACAGAACTCTCCACAAAATAGCTCCGCCCCTTTTTATACATTCACCCTGGAGCGTTGTCAGCCAATGAATACAACGTATCTTCCCGCTCAAATGCATGCTCAGTAACTCGGAGACAGCCTCTCTGGCCCAGGCAGGCCACGTGGTCTGCCTGGGTCTCAGTGCAGCTTCCTACACCTGGTCTGTCAATCAAAGCCCAGGACATAACAGTATGCATGCAAAGGCCTTAGTGCCAGAGAGCAAGAACCAGCCTGGGGAGCTTTACTGAGGGTAGGTGAAGGGGATAGCCACAGTGTGATTCTGAATGATGTGTGTGTGCGCATGTAGCTACTTCTACAAGAACAGGTAATACAAACATCCTGAACAAATTTTCCCTCCCACCAGACAGAAATCCAAGTTGTTCAATACTTGCTGTGCCAACTATTCCCAAATGCCATCTCTCCATGAATCCATTTGACTGACTAATTACAAAGTAAATGAGGCAAGAATGAAAGCCTTACAATGGGTTTCCGCCCTCCCCCCCATAGTTTTCCTAGTTGTCTTCTGAGGTTTCAGTTGAGCGCCAATGGCTCCAGGACTCCTTCCTCTCTCTGTAGCTTTCCACAGACATTTGGGAAGATCTGTTCCACTCTGCTTGCAGATGACTTTCTAGTGGATGGATGGATTCAAACTCAATTCCATGGCTCAAAGGAATAGGCGGTCTTCTCTGAAAGCAGCCTCTGGCTCAGTGTGCTCTGTTTCCAAAGGTTGCTGAATCATCTGTACAGGACTGAAAGATATGAGGTCCCTCCCCCCTTTCTGGGTGACTCTCCGGGAAGAAACATTGCTGGTCAGACATGAGGAATGGAGAACAGAGGATAAAAAATGGAGAAGTAGAATGGAGGATGAATAGCTGGCAGGCAGAGTTTTGAACAGATATTAATGTTAACTTTACAGATGTCAAATAGACAGATGAAATCCATTCAATGACATATAGTACAGTAAATGCAAGAGTGAAACTTTTCCTGTAGATGAACTTAAAACATTCCCTCCTGATAACTTTGGGCTGCTTCTTAAAAGCACACAGAGAGAAAGAGAGTGAGAGGAGAAAAGAAAGAAAAAAGAACACAGTTCTCCTCACCCTGTTTTGCTGGCCAGGCAAAGTAGGGTAAGGGAATTTGCTTTGCTTATTTTAAAATTATTTCTAACAGAATTTAAAATTCTTTTACCTTTGGATTAGAGACATTTAACAATTACATTTAGTTCATATACAAAGACTTAGACACACAAAGACAAAGAAAAGAGAAAAGGAGAGGAAAACAAACTCTCAGTTTTCACACACTGGTCATTCCCAAATCTCAATTAACTCAAATTAGGGAAGAAACAACTTTTAAACATATCACATGTTTGCATAGAAAGAGAGGGACAGAGAAGATATATTCTTCTCTTTTAAGTACCTTTATTTAGCCAAATTGGTTTCCCAGCTTTGTCCCTGAGCAAAGCCCATTCCTCACATATCTCCCTTGCTCATTTTCTCTTCATACCGGCTAGGATGGGCACTCGCCAAAAATCTCCTAGGAGGGTTCCTGTCATGACCCTCAAGCTACAGCTTCTCATGTTCCCTTTCTGATGTGGGGTCCAATTGGCTTAGCCAGGTCTCCCTTTGCAGCCAAACTCTGCCGCTCCGCCTGTCAGTTCTCGGATTAAAAAAAAGACATCTTGGAGGACTCTGGTTCCCTCACAGAGTACAGGCACCTCTAACCAGAGAACACACCGCCTGTCACTTTGCGGACCAAAAAAGGGTCTAGGAGGACCTGCCACCCCCAACACAGCAGGTACGGGCACCTCCTTCAACTGCCGGTCACTTTTCAGACTCAAGAGAGTCTGGGAGGACTGCTGCTTTTTCCACACAGCAGGTAAAGGGACCTCCTAATCCAGGCTTTGCTCACTGACTTCCCAGCTGTTTTCAGGAAGAAGTCTCAAAATCATAAAGAAAGGATCAGGTCTCACCCAGTTTCCTCCACGTTGCTGTAGAATTGCTTGGTAGTGCTCGTTGACTTCCATAGTCCGCAGCTTAGGGCTGGCTACACAAATGTGTTTGGAGGATTTCCTCAGTTCAAACGACTGGGCTGCCACACACACACACACCCCACACACACACACAATCGACGAGCATCCCCTCCTTGCTTGCCGCCTCTGTGGGGCGACTTTCAACCCTTTCCAGGGTCTTCCATTGGGGCGAAATAAGATGCAAGAGACAGAGCCCCATCTTCAAGCATATGCATCACCACGAGATCCCAACTGGAAGTGTCTTTTTGGTATTCTGATAGTGCTGGGTTAATCCTTTTATTCTCAGAACACGCAATGGCAGTTCGAGGATTTTTTGGTCGGCTCCGCCAAGAACATCTCTTCAGTACCGGACGGCTCTGTGGACATGGTAATTGGCACGCTGGTGCTTTGCTCTATAAGCAGCATCCAGGCTGTCCTGAAGGAGATTCTGCGAGTGCTCAAACCAGTAAGTCAAAGGGAAAAGAACACCGAATAATGAGCACTAGGCTATGCATGCTTTGAAAATGATGGGGAGCAGGAGCTTTAGATCCTCCAGAACAGCACCCCTCTGCTGCTCTTTATGCTGCCAATTTTCAGACTTAACTTACGCTATGAAGGGGATTCCTTCTTAAAGCAACTGCAGCTTTCCTGCCTGCCTGTGTTTCTGAATCATTTTCAGACGGTGTACAACTTTAATGAATATGTGCACAACTTTAATGTTAGTAAATGGCAGCAAGCTTCTGGCCTGAGAGAGGAGCCTGCTTGGTACTTCAGTGAGAGATCTCCAGAAAATACTAGGTTGAAGCTAAACTGGAAAGTTAAAACAACCTCTCTGAGCAACAAGCCACTTTTGAATTGTTTCCAAAAATATTCCCCCCCAAATGGGGACGTCTGCATGAAATCACCAGGGATCAAGTTTGATTTGGAGGAGACTTGAGTAGGAACCCGAATAGATCAAGCTGCTAACTCTGTGGCAAGAGGAGAAGGAGGTTTTTACATGAGGAAAACATAGGGAAAAGAGCATTGTGGTGTCACAGTACATTCTGTGCCCATTTGGTATGTCTGCTGGGGCATAACACTTCTTTGGGAGTTTTTTCACTAGTCTTTCATTCTGCGGAAGCCTCTGTACAGCAAGATTCTGAAGTAAATAAACTGAAGGCTGCCCTTCACCTTTAAATAAAAGTTTAAAATGCTGCCCAAAATCAGCCATTTCCCTGCAGAATTTCAAAGCTATGTTCGTGTAGTGATAAGAAGCACAGAGAGAGGCTGGGGATAGCATGCAGTCCAGTGGCTTTGGGATGCTGTATATATATATTGATATTGTATGTGTCATGTGCTCCTGGCTACTTTCCTTCATGACCAGAGGCAAGCTTGCCTAACCAATAACCAGCCAAGACACAGTGAAGGCCTTTTGTTTTGTTTATTGCATAAGCAGGGAGAGAAGCTATCAAAGCTTGCTTCTCTCCAAAGTTTTAAACCAAAATATTTCCTTCTTTATACATCCCTTCTCCCGACCACCACATCCCTCCTCTTTCCCCATTGGCTGAGGTACTATGAGGTTACACTCTTTCCAACCACCTCCTACATATTTCCTGCCAATATATTAAATCATACATCACATGTATATTAAAATTAGGAGATAATTTATGCAAGATGTGTCAGTTAATATTAATCAATTAATTGTGCATGCTCAGTTGCCTGAGTTCTGGCCCCCTTTTTTATGACTTCTTAGAAAAATAGTTATCTTCTATTACAGATGTTGTCTTCTTCCTTCCCCACTCTTAAAATCCAGCTATTTTTGCCTACATATTTCTTTTACATCCTTTCTTTATTCAACCTTTCCTGTTTCTCATCATAGCTTCTCCACTCAGTAAATTTCCACTGCAGCAAATTCAATTTTAAATTTCTCTTTTAATATTAAATTTTGAAGACCTTTCTTTTACTTCTATCATATGCAGTTTGAGAAATGACCTATATATTTGCCGTACAGAGAAAATTAGCAGCCATTTCCATGGATGGAATAGTTACTCTGTGCTGCCCTCTGTAATCAAATAATAATCACCAGTAAAGCCAATGTAATCTTCTAAATAGGAAATGTAGGGTTGTTCCTAGCACCCTGAAACATGACTAAAATTTGGATGTTATTCTTATCAGGCTATTTGTCCAACTAGCTAGTTTTTCTCCAAAGAAACATATTGTTTATTAACCTTTATTGCTGTGTTTATAGCATATCCTCAGCCTCATTTTAATATATCCTGCTATGTGTCTAAAGTCCACATGGAAATTTATAACTAGCAGAACATCGACTAGCTTAAAGAGTGCCCCTGTGGTGATCTCAGGATCATCTGAAGAAGATACAAAGGTCTCATAAGATGTCTCATGATCTGCTCAAAGAACAGTAAGGGCATAATATGAGGACCTGATAAAACTGTAGACCAGGGCAAACAATCAAGAGTCACCCAAAACCAAGCCAAGGAACTGAAAATCAAAAAGCGCAGAAAAGAAGTGATAAGAGATGATCAAACATAGCAACAATCCTGGCAATATGAAGTTCAACGATGAGTCACAAGGCTCACAATGTTCCAATGCCATTTTTTTTTCAGGAAAAGATTCAGCGCCAAATGTTCCAACTTTCATATAAACCAAGTCGTGATTCAGACATATTGCTATAGGAGAGCAATAGTTCCTAAGGAAGCTGTAATTCTCAGTATGCCACCCAGCAATTTATAAAATGTTATGGTGCCCATCTTGAAATTTAAAGTGGACTCTGGATGGATTTAAATTTTATTTAAAACTTTAATAATACAGAAATTTATTTATAAAATGTAAATGCCGCCCAACTCTAAATTTAAAATGACTCTGGGCGCCTTTAAGCTTTATTTAAAACTTTAACAATAATACAGATATAAAGACTTCATTTCCCTCTTTTAAAAAGTACATCCACAGTTCTCTGTGCTTGTTTTATATTTTTCTGTCTTACTATAATTTTATTTAAAACAAGTATTTGCAAAAAAAAAACCCTATGAATAAACATATCACTATTTTCACCATACAAACTGTATAAAACAGAATGCATTATTTTTATGTAATGGTGTATGGAAATAAATTTGGCAGACAGAAGGAAGAGCTATGAATTAGAAAAATTAGACAATGATTAGACAAGAAGCAAATGAGTCTGCAGAAGCAGTGAGGAGGTGGCAAGTTCCCTAGTTTCTTAGATTGGAAAGATGTGCTTTCAGACATGCAAGCTTTTGTTAATTTAACATTACAATAAAGCTAGAGCAAGTATTTCTGGGTGGGCTTCTTGTCTGGACTATCTTGCAAAGTTGATTTTTATGATATATATATATATATATATATATATATATATATATATATATATATATATATATATATATTATATATATATATATATATATATATATATATATATATATATATATATATATATATATATATATATATATTATATATATATATATATATAATATATATATATATAATATATATATATATATATATATATATATATATATATATTTAACTTAGTACCAAATCCTCCACTCTATTGTTTAAAGGAAAAATAACGTCACTCTACTACTCCTACACCAGCTCACTGCTGGAGGTGTCTGACGGGATAAGACCTCATCCCCTTCCCGCCCATCTCTTAGCTCTCTTAGTTTCAGTTTTAGTAGTTTTTAATGATATTTTAATCTATGCAACTTTAATATTTTAATTATCTTTTACTTGTTTTATAACTTGTAAGCCACCCTGAGTCATCTTGCAAGGGAGATGGATGACATAAAAACTGAATAAACACAATCTGAATTTAAATCAAATTCAAATGTTCATTGGGTATTTTTTTCAACAACTGACCGATAGAGTTGCCGTCGCTTTAAGGAAGAACTGGAACAGATCCCAGCCGGAACTGTGTGTCGCTTTCCTTGCGCAACTTTATTAAGGGAACGGGGAGGAGCGGACAATATTTAAAGCAAAACATTTAGGGAGTCAAGCTGCTTGGCTACAGGGAGGGCTTCTCTTCTTATTCCGGCGACGATGCTGCTTCTCATCTTCCAACAATGCATGAAATTCCTCACCCTGCCCATCCATGTGCTTGCCTATTTTGGCTTATGGGACCGTATTTCTAAAAGAACTTTCCCAGCTTTCATGATGGCATCGAGCAAAGTCTACAATATAAGAATGCACAAGGAAAAGGAGACGCTGTTCAAGAACCTGCGGGACTTCGCCGACGACTCGGGAAAGCTCCACCTGCTGGAGATTGGCGTGGGCTCCGGCACCAATTTTCAGTTTTATCCACCCAAATCGCGCATTACCTGCGTGGACTACAATCCCAACTTTAGAAACTTCCTCCTGAAGAGCATGGCTCAGAATACGCACCTGCAGTTCGAGAATTTTGTGGTCGGCTCTGCCGAGAACATCTCTTCGGTACCGGACGGCTCTGTGGACGTGGTGGTTAGCACGCTGGTGCTTTGCTCTGTCAAGAATACCCAGGCTGTGCTGAAGGAGGTTCTGCGAGTGCTCAGACCGGTAAGTCGAAGGGCAAAGACCACCGAATAATGAGCACTAGGCTATGCATGCTTTGAAAATGATGGGGAGCAGGAGCTTTAGATCCCCTGTGCATGCTTTGAAAATGATGGGGAGCAGGAGCTTTAGATCCCCCAAAACAGCAGCTCTCTCTGCTCTTTCCGCTGCCGATTTTCAGACTTAACTTTCGCTACGAATGGGATTCCCTCTTAAAGCAACCGCAGCTTTCCCGCCTGCCTGTGTTTCTGAATCATTTTCAGACGGTGTACACCAGTGATGATGGCGAACCTTTTAGAGACTGAGAGCCCAAAAACTGGCCCCGCCCCCACTCCACCCCCTGCTCTTCCCCATCTTCCGCCCCACCTGCCCGCAGGGCCACTCCCGGTCTCCAGGGCCTGCCGCAGATCGCCCAGGCAGCCCAGCAACGCTATGGTGGTCATTCTCTCTGCCCGCGCCCTGCAGCATCAATTGTGCATGATGGGTGTGAGGGCAGAATCTTGTCTATGCTGCCTGGCTGCCATGTCCTTGGCTACGCTGCTTCATGTGGGCCACGCTCAGGGGCGACTCTCCTTCAGGGGGGCTGCTTGGGAAGAGGGGGTCACGGGGGGGGGCAGCCAAGGCTGGGGCAATGGCATGTGTGCCCACAGAGAGGGCTCCGAGTGCTGCCTCTGGCACCCGTGCCATAGGTTTGCCACCATTGGTGTACACCTTTAATGAGTATATGCACAACTTTAATGTTAGAAAAGAGCAGCAAGCTTGTGGCCAGAGAGAGGAGCCTGCTTGGTACTTCAGTGAGAGATCTCCAGAAAATACTAGGTTGAAGCTAAACTGGAAAGTTAAAACAACTTCTCTGAGCAATGACAAGCCTCTTTTGAATTGTTTCCAAAAATATCCCCCCCCCCCCAATGGGCACGTCTGCATGAAATCACCAGGGATCAAGTTTGATTTGGAGGAGACTTGAGTAGGAACCTGAATAGATCAAGCTGCTCACTCTGTGGCAAGAGGAGAAGGAGGGTTTACTTGAGGAAAACATAGGGAAAAGAGCCTTAGGCTGTCACAGCACAGGCTGTGCCCATTTGGTATGTCTGCTGGGGCACAAAATACAAAGCAAATATTAGGACACAATGGGGAAGGGAAAGGGAGGAAAAAGAACAAAAAAGAGCTAGTACTTCTGGGTGTGCTTCTTGTCTGGACTATCTTGCAAAGCTGATTTTTATGATATAAAGTATATATTTTTTAATTTAGTACTAAGTCTCCAACTATTGTTTAAAGGAAAAAATAACATGACTCTACTACTCCTACACCAGCTCACTGCTGGAGGTGGCTGACGAGATAAGACCTCATCCCCTTCCCTCCATCTCTTAGCTCTCTTAGTTTCGGTTTTAGTGCCGTTTTTAGTGATATTTTAATCTATGTAACTTTAATATTTTAATTATCTTTTACTTATTGTATAACTTGTAAGCCACCCAGAGTCAGCTTGCAAGGCAGATGGATGACATAAAAATTGAATTAGTAAATACACAGTGAAACTTACAATTCTTTGAACCCTTTTGAATTTTTAATATTTCTGCATACGTTTGACCTAAACTGTGATTGGCTGTCCACAATTAAATTCTAGACCTAGATAAAAACAAGGAGGAGGAAAGTGTATCGGATGTGCTCTCCACCTTGAGTTATTTGTAATAATAATAAAGCAAGGGTATAAATAAATAAATAAATAAATAAATAAAGGAATAAATTATTGGAATTTTGAGTTTGATATGTGGAACTATATTGAACTGGTTCAGCTACTTTGTCACCATCCTTAATTAAAAAGGCCAATTCTCAGTTTTCCTAGAACTTGAATCACCTGTAAATCATTAATGGATAAATTGTATTCCACTTTTATTTTGTCTTTATATTTAATTATTGCTTTAGATCCCCAGACAGTTATATAACAACAATTTTGATTACAGTGTGACTTTTTTATGTAATTTCAAAGTGTTCTGATTTATATTTTTTCTTTTTTGCATTATTTTACTTTTTCCAGGGTGGTGCATACTTTTTCATAGAACATGTAGCAGCTGACAGATCAACCTGGACCTACTTCTGGCAACAAGTCTATAACCCTACCTGGGGATATTTGACAGATGGGTGTTCCGTGTTAAGAGAGAGCTGGAAATATATCGAGAATGCGGGGTTTTCTAAACTGAACTTGCAACACATCAGAGGCTCATTGTTCATAAGTATAGTTTCTCCCCATATTTATGGATATGGTGTGAAGTAATTGTTCAGTCTGGAGAAAGCATCTTTCTCTTAAAATCAGATTTCTGAATTTAAGGAATTAACAGTAACAATGCATATGCTGCAATAAGAAAAGGATTTCTTCTATTCTATATGATTCGGAGTAGAGAAAAGTTCCTAAACGTTCAGGCTGCACTAAGCCTCAATGGTACCTTGGATCAAATTTGGAGGGAGGGCAAATAATAAATGTAAAAATTAATTTAAAAAAACAAAAGACCATGTAGGGGGAAAGCCCCCACCATTTTGCTGTGGCATCACTTAGACACCATGTCAGCTGCCCAAGAAGGATAGCTCGAGGAGGCCTTTTTGGGGGGGGGTATTACTCATAACCTGTGTGGAGTTCTCTAGTAACAAATCGGTAATGGAAAAAGCTCTAACTTAAGCACAAGCAGAGCAAGGAACCTCTGTTTAATAGTACTTCAGGCAGAAGCCTTTGTTGGCTTTTAGGAGAGGCCTACACAGAAAGACTTTTCTCAGCTTCTTACTGCCTGTACTTGTAGAGAGGGTAAAACTGCATATATTGACATGGGATTAGACTGAAAGCTAAGGCTTAGCATTTAGAAACTGATAATGTTGTATCAAAGCTTGCCAACTGCTGAATTATGTATTATCTCCTAGTTTTACTTATCATGCTTTTCATTTTCAATAAAAAAGGGTTTGAGGTTTTTTTTCTCTCTCTCTCTCTGGTGAACTTTTGTTCATGACTTTTTCTGAGTATGGGCAAATGCAAATATTGTGTCCCCTGGTTCTGGGATATATTGTGTAACTGATCCATGGAAAAGCCTGGTCCTCAATAATCATTTTAAGTGGGGACTGAGAAGAGATTTGCTGTTAAACCTTAACCTGATATTTACCTGTTTGTAGAAACATTTTTGGAAAATGCTTCAACATATTTGTTTAGCATCACCCCATCCCGTTTCTATCTATCATTTACAGAAGATCCCAGATTAGCAGGGACTGTGGCCAATTCTTTGTGCAGCACAAAGAATCTTCCCTGTTGTTGGCCCCTGGGATATTCCAGAATTCCAAAATCCAGCTTTAAATGCCCTCAACCTAGTGCTTTTTTCATTTTTTAAAATTTATTACAGTCAAAGATTTATATAGAGAAAACCAAACTGTTTAAAAATAAAAGGATGGATATAAAACACAAGGTAAAAGAATGTACAGAATATGACTTCTTGTTCGCTGGCGCAGCTGCTGCGGAAGCTTGGAAGGCGACTCCATCTTCCACATCCGATTTTCCTTCAATGGGGGACCCTGGAAAGGGTTGAAAATCGAGCAAGGAGGGGACCCCCGCTTGATTGCGGGAGGGCGGCAGCCCTTCCACTCAGTTCAGGGCAGCCCTCCAAACTGGCGGAGAAAAGACTGGCCATAGCAATATGACTCGTCATTAGGCTGCAGACAGCCAAAGTCAAATCTACTATCAAGCACTTTGAAAGCAATGTGGATGAAACTGGGTGAGATCTGATCTTCTCAGGACTAAAACTCAATACATCAAGATACGATGAAGGAAGCTGATTTATCCATTGTTAAATGAATAAAGAGATACACTTGACCATAAAGTCAAATAAGTCGTATTAAAAGACAAACAAGTTGTAATGTATGTACAGTAACAACTTATATTTGGATAACCATCCCCTAACTCATTTGTGGTCTCAATTTCCCCTCTAAAAATGCTACTTTTTTTTCACGAATATCCAGTGAGATTGCATTCACTGTAGATACCATTATTATGAGAAAAAACAAATTCCTTTCTAATAACTACTTATACAGATTCACAAGTTTAACTGTTCATCTGTTTTCCTTTTCTTCTATACTAAAAAGTATCATTGGAGCTTCTCTTTTTAAGGGAGTGTTCATTTTATTTGCCCTTCACCGCTTCTTCCTAAATTTATAGTATCCTTTTAAGATGCAGTCACCAACATTTCAAAGGAATGATGGGGAGAATAAAATAAACCTCGTATCATGACAAGCAGAAATGGTAGAAGAATAATGTTTTTAACTCATTTGTTTAATTAGTTTGTTTTTATCTAGATCTAGAATTTAATTGTGGACAGCAAATCGCAGTTTAGGTCAAACGTATGCAGAAATATTAAAAATTCAAAAGGGTTCAAAGAATTGTAAGTTTCACTGTGTATTTATGAATTCAATTTTTATGTCATTCATCTCCCTTGCAAGCTGACTCTGGGTGGCTTACACATTATAAAACAAGTAAAAGATAATTAAAATATTAAAGTTACATAGATTAAAATATCATTAAAAACTGTACTAAAACCAAAATTGAGAGAGCTAAGAGATGGACGGGAAGGGGATGAGGTCTTATTCCATCAGCCACCTAAAGCAGTGAGCTGGTGTAGGAGTAATAGTCATGTTATTTTTCCTTTAAACAATAGAGTGGAGGCTTTGGTACTAAGTTAAATATATATATATATATAATATCATAAAAATCAGCTTTGCAAGATAGTCCAGACAAGAAGCACACCCAACCTTTTTTGTTCTTTTTCCTCCTTTTCTTCTCCCTATTTCTTTCCCATTGTGTCCTACTATTTGCTTTGTATTTTGTATTTTATTTTACATCTTAATAAAATGTTTTTTAAAAAAAGAGAGAAATCTCTCTAACTCTTCTCTCATACATTTGACCTTTACTTGTGCTAAAGAAAGACGTTATGTGATACTTTAGAAAGCCAAAAAAACTCCCAAAGTAGTATTGTGCCCCAGCAGACATACCAAATGGGCACAGCCTGTGCTGTGACAGCCTAAGGCTCTTTTCCCTATGTTTTCCTCACGTAAACCCTCCTTCTCCTCTTGCTACAGAGTGAGCAGCTTGATCTATTCGGGTTCCTACTCAAGTTTCCTCCAAATCAAACTTGATCCCTGATGATTTCATGCAAACGTCCCCATTTGGTGGGTGGGAAATATTTTTGGAAACAATTAAAAAGTGGCTTGTCATTGCTCAGAGAAGTTGTTTTAACTTTCCAATTTAGCTTCAACCTAGTATTTTCTGGAGATCTCTCACTGAAGTACCAAGCAGGCTCCTCTCTCAGGCAAGAGGCTTGCTGCCATTTACTAACATTAAAGTTGTGCATATATTCATTAAAGTTGTACACCGTCTGTAAATGATTCAGAAACACAGGCAGGCAGGAAAGGTGCTGTTGCTTTAAGAAGGAATCCCATTCATAGCGAAAGTTAAGTTTGAAAATCGGTAGCATAAAGAACAGCAGAGAGGTGCTGTTTGGGGGGATCTAAAGCTCCTGCTCCCCATCATTTTCTGTTGGAGTCATTGGTTAAAACAAGTTTGTGCCGTGCGGTGCAAGGGAATGTTGTTTTGGTGTTTGTTAGTGCCGTGTGCAACAGCTGTATAGTAGCGTGTGCAAAACAAAGTTAGCACGTGTAATATGCTAATATGCTGTGTCATGACAAATGTGGTTGGTGTAAGGTGGTCACCAGGTGCCTATAAACCCGCCTTCTGATAACACAATAAAAGGGATGCTTCGTCTTTGTTCGAGGCTCCCATCCCGAGGAAACCACGTGTACGTGTCTGTTCTTCAACACCCATGGGAGACCGCTGGGCGCGTGAAAACCCGCAAATGGTGACCCCGACTTCAGCTTGGCCTGGCCGTAATGCACCCACTGTAGACCAGTTAACTGGAAGTGGGAATTACACTTACCTGGGGAATCAACAAGCAATGAACCCTGTGTTCTATTCCCATTCAGCTCTAGCTGCTAAAGCTGCTTTAACAAGAGTAGATGACCCACAAAGGGGAACAAAAGGCTCTTTTGTAAAGATTTTTCAAGGGCCTAATCAGTCTTATGGGGAATTTGTGGATCAGTTACAAAAGGCCATTTCTAGGGAAATCACAAATGATATAGCCTGCGAGGAATTGTTGAAGAAACTTGCCTTTGAAAATGCCAATGAGGACTGCAAACGAATCCTGCAGCCCTTAATGAGCAAACCTGATGCAGGATTGGCAGAATATATTCAAGCCTGTAGAATTGTGGGGACCAATGCATTTAACATGGAAACTTTGGCTATGGCCTTACAAAAAGCAGGAAGTAATGGGCAAACTGAGGGTAAAGCTGGTAACTGTTTTAATTGTGGGAAGCCTGGTCATTTTAAAAATCAGTGCCGGGCCCCAGGAGGGGGTGCAAATAAAAGCAGGGGAGTAGGAGCCAGACCAAAAACTGTCTGCCCGCGCTGTAAAAAGGGGTTTCACTGGGCAAACCAGTGTCGCTCCAACCCCATGCCCGCTGATTCCCAGGAACCGGGAACCTAGAGCTGGGGCATTCAGCTAGCCCCGCCTCAAAGGCTGAACCTTATCATTTTGTCCTGGTGGCCTCTGAGACAATAACCACAGGTTTATCTGGGCTGTCATATTTTTTGCCAATCCAGCCGGCTGTCCCTTTTCCCCCTGATTGTGACACCCCTCTGTTAGTGTTTCCTCACCGTGACTTTATTATGCAGGGAGTAATGGCTATGCCATTTTTGAAAGACCCAGCTGACTTTACTTCAGTCGCTTTGGCATTTACCCCTAACACTCCCATGACTGTTTTTGAGGGAACAGTAGTGGCAACTGCCGTCCCTGTGCCCCAACAACCACAAGTTTTGGCCATTGAGCAAGAAATTCAAAAGTTCCACCCCTCTATGGCCTTTCAAGTCAATGGACGCTCCTTTTTTGGTATTCTAGATACCGGAGGTGATGTATCGGTCATAAGAGAGGAGGAGTGGCCCTCTGAGTGGCAGACCGACAGCGCACCGTCGGTTCGGGGAGTGGGAGGAGTCCAACACGCACGTGTGAGCAAACACTGGCTTTCTGTGACCTCAGAAGAAACATCAGTAACTGCCCACATTAAACCTGTCATTCTTCCACTTCATACTAATCTGTGGGGTCGGGATTTGATGAGTCAGTTCAATGCAAAATTAATTTTGGATTAAGATGTCTCAATTAATAAAGTTAAACCTCTTGACTGACACCCCAGTTTGGGTGGATCAGTGGTCTTTAACCAAAGAAAAATTAGCCGCTCTGGTGCAATTGGTAGATCAACAATTAGAGTTAAAACACATTGAACCCTCATTGAGTCCTTATAACACTCCAGTGTTTGTCATAAAGAAAAAATCTGGAAAATGGAGAATTTTAAGTGATCTCCGGGTTATCAATAAGATCATTCGCCCCATGGGAGCGCTCCAATGCGGTTTACCTAATCCTAATTTGATACCAAAAGACTATGACCTTATGGTTATAGATTTAAAAGATGCATTTTTTTCTATTCCACTACACCCAGAGGACAAACACCTATTTGCTCAAGGAATGCTAAACAGTCCTACAATATGTCAATATGTTGTCAATCAGGTTTTAAGACCATATCGGGACAAGTTTCCTCATTTTAAAATTTACCATTATATGGATGATATTCTAGTGGCAGCTCCAGGGCCCTCAGGTACAGTATCAGCAACCTTGCCTGTTCTAACCTCCATTTTTCAAACAAATGGGTTTTTTATTTCACCTGAAAAAATTCAGCTTAAACACCCCTTTCTGTACTTGGGCCACAAGCTTTTAGCCTCACACGCCGAGCCTCAGCTGTCTAAGTTGTGTCTTCCACCATGCCCAACCTTAGTCCAACTTCAACAATATTTAGGATCAATTAATTGGGCCCGTCCCTACATGGGACTAACCACCTCTCAATTGGCTCCATTGTTCTCTGCTCTTATGCAGGGAAAAAATCCAGGAGATAAGATCGTGTTAACTCAACAACAACTTAAAACTTGTGACATCATTCAACATGCATTGTCAAAAGTATGGGTCGATCGTGTTCAGCCCAATATGCCTTTTTCTATGCTAATTTTCAACACTGTTGACCTTCCTACAGCAGCTTTGGCTCAGATCGTGTCTAACAAAAAAATGATGATTGTAGAATGGATCCACTTATCTCACACCCCAAAGAACACCATTTCACAGAAACATACGCTCTTTGCTCAGCTTATAACAAAATCTCGCTTTAGGGCAAAGGCTTTAGGGGGTGTTGAACCATCCTTTTTATATATCCCTTGTTCGCTAACGGCTTGGGACAGTTTGTTGGCCAATTATGAATCTTTGCAGCAAGCACTTGCTGATTGGCCAGGAGAAGTGTCTTGTCATCCACCATCAGATCCTCGCATTTTTTTATTAAAAACAGTCCCATTTAAATGGCAATCTCCTTATGTTTCTTTCCCTTTAAAAGAAGCAATAACGGTGTTTGCAGACGGCAGCAAGACTCATGGAGCCTGTGCTTGGAAAGAGGAGGGTAAGTGGTGTACAAAAATCACCCCCCCCACAGACGTCAGCTCAGCGCTCTGAGTTAGTGGCAGCCACAATGGCATTTTTTCATTTTAAAGATCAACCTTTTAATTTGATCCTGGACAGTTTATATGTTACCCAAATTGTCAAAACCATTTTTGATTCTTATTTAGCACCAAATGTCTCAATGGATCTGTTAACATTATTTTTGGACTTGCAACATCTCATAAATGATCGGAAACATCCATTTTTTGTTGCTCATATTCGTAGCCATCAGCCTTTTCCAGGTCCACTCCAAGAAGGCAATGATGTTGCCGATGCTGCCGCCTCACAAACACCTCTTAATATGCCACTCACTTTTTTAACCCCTTGGGAAAGTCACTCCTATTTCCATCAGAATAAGAAAGCATTAATCAAACAATTTAATCTTTCAGCTGCTGAAGCTACTGCCATCGTTCAGCAATGTCCAACCTGTAGCAAGCAAGCACACTCCATACCACTAGGAGTAAATCCTCGTGGTTTGGAGAGCTGTCAAATTTGGCAAATGGATATTACTCAATATCCTCCCTTTGCCCCTTGGAAACATCTTCATGTTTCTATTGATACATATTCTGGCTTTATTATGGCTTCCCCCCAGAGGGGTGAGGCCACTAAACATGTTATCAATCACTGTATTCGGTCATTTGCATCGTTGGGACGCCCCAAAGAACTAAAATCAGACAATGGACCTGCTTATATTAGCTCTGCTTTTGCAGAATTCTGTACAAAATGGTCCATTGTTCATAAATTTGGCATTCCGTATAATAGCCAAGGTCAAGCCTTGGTTGAGCGAGCAAATCAAACATTAAAAACAGCTCTCAATCGATATTTAAATGAAAAGGGGAAAATCGCCCCTGGCCTCCCAGCAGTGCAAAACATCCTTAACTTGTGCCTTTATACACTAAACTTTTTAAATCTGACGGGCGATCCACCATCAACAGCTGCCTCTCGTCATTTTTCAACAGTCCCTCCCCCTACTTCAAGACCTCCAGTCTACTATCGACGGCTTCCAGACCCCACGTGGAAAGGTCCTGCAGAGCTTATCACCTGGGGGAGAGGCTACGCTGCAGTAGATGATCATGGCAAAATCATTTGGACTCCAGCTCGCTGTGTTCGTCCTTATTTGGTTCAATCTCCACCATCCTAACCAGACATCAGATGACCATGGACCCTGGGCCCATAACTCTTTTATGAAAGATGTGCAGAATATTTCTCGCCTTTTGAACAAGACTGAGTGTTGGATGTGCATGCATATTCCAACCCTGGAGGAGGGGGGACTTTTTATGCATGCGGTGCCTTTTAATACAACTGGTTGGAAACAATTTCCTTGGTCTAGAGGGACTCTTTCCAATGCTATGGTGAATTATAAGGTATATACAATAGGAAGCAGAATCCAGGAAAAAGCAGCGTTTTGTTGGGAATATAAGAACACTGCTAAAAACTCTGTTTTAGTAGGCAGATACCCATATTGTAACATCACATTTCAACTTTCAAACAACATGACTAGACCACATCCCTTTAAGAAAATTCCTCTTTTTGACTCCCTTGATGATTTTTCTGAATATATGTGTACCTATCAAATAACTGGATGCTCGCTATCAACAGGATGTCACCCCGGCAACACAGACACGATGTCCACACTCTTCCTTTGCAGTATTGTAAGAGCCATGGCTCGCCAAACTGTGCAAAGCTCCAACACGACTACAAATATATTAAGTAATGTATGGATGCTTTGTGGCCGGCGGGCATATCAACGTATACCCCCACGGTGGTCTGGCCGTTGTACATTGGGCTTTCTTGCTCCCTCAGTTTTTGTTTCAGATCAGCCACCTTCAGGCCGTTTGCGCAATCGAAGAGATCTAGAAAATGGCCTGGGAGGACCTGGCAGTACAGGAACGCAAATTGCACGATCTATATTTCCATCTATGGGGGTAGCCATGAATTACAGAGACATCTATGCATTAAATAACTGGACTATGCACATGTTCAACGCTACCATTCAGACTACCAAATTGTTAAACAAGGAAGTGGCAGAAATACGAGAGATTGTTCTACAAAACCGTTATGCTTTAGACATTATCCTTGCCTCGAAAGGAGGAGTATGTGCCTTAATCCATTCTCATTG
Organism: Crotalus tigris; assembly: GCF_016545835.1. NCBI lineage: Eukaryota > Metazoa > Chordata > Lepidosauria > Squamata > Viperidae > Crotalus > Crotalus tigris. Next base: position 134,430 of record NW_024096981.1, read on the forward strand.
TTGTGTTTATATCTCTGATTACAAAGCCAATATCACAGGTACCATTGAGCATATGGAAGACATGGTTCGTCATGATCCATTACAATCTGACAGATCTGGCGCAATAAACATTTGGGATGCCCTATGGTCTTGGTTACCTGACGGAACCTGGCTGCGATCTTTAGTTTCTGGTATTATAACTATTGTAGTTATTTTAGTTCTGATATGTTGTTGTATTCAATGTTTGCCTTCTTTGTTTATGATGTTTAAAAATTTTTCCTCAGGAACTGTCACCCACCAACAGGTCAATTTAGTAACTACACCTATCACTGCAGTTCAGCAACCCTTGCTAACTAAACCAGCCTTCACTTTGCCAAGCGACACTGAGGATGACTTCCTATAAAGCGCAACCTCCTTATTTTTTAAATAAAACAGAAAAGTAGGAGATGTTGGAGTCATTGGGTTATCTGGCCTGTTAGGCTGAGTCATCAGCTGCAGTAGGCCAAGGTATGAGGAAGTCAAAAGTGAAAAAACAAGTTTGTGCCGTGCGGTGCAAGGGAATGTTGTTTTGGTGTTTGTTAGTGCCGTGTGCAACAGCTGTATAGTAGCGTGTGCAAAACAAAGTTAGCACGTGTAATATGCTAATATGCTGTGTTATAACAAATGTGGTTGGTGTAAGGTGGTCACCAGGTGCCTATAAACCCGCCTTCTGATAACACAATAAAAGGGATGCTTCGGCTTTGTTTGAGGCTCCCATCCCGAGGAAACCACGTGTACGTGTCTGTTCTTCAACACCCATGGGAGACCGCTGGGCGCGTGAAAACCCGCAATTTTCAAAGCATGCATAGCCTAGTGCTCATTATTCAGTGGTCTTTGCCCTTTGACTTACTGGTCTGAGCACTCGCAGAACTTCCTTCAGGACAGCCTGGGTGTTGTTGACAGAGCAAAGCACCAGCGTGCCAACCACCACGTCCACAGAGCCATCTGGTACCGAAGAGATGTCCTCAGCGAAGCCGATCACAAAATTCTTGAACTGCAGGTGCGTATTCTGAGCCATATTCTCCAGAAGGACGTTTCTATAGTTGGGATTGTAGTCCATGCAGGTAACATATGAGTTGGGTGGATAAAACTGAAAGTTGGTGCCGGGGCCCACGCCGATCTCCAGCAGGTGAAGCTTTCCCGAAGCATCAGCGAAGTCACTCATGTTCTTGAATAGCATCTCCTTTTTCTTGTGCATTCTTATATTATAGAGTTTGCTTGCTGTCTTCAAGAAAACTGGGAAGGTTTTTTTACAAATAGGGTCCCATAAGCCAAAATAGGCAAGCACATAGATGGGCAGGATGAGAATTTTCATGCATTGTTGGAAGATGAAAAGCATCATCATTGCCGGACTAGGAAGAGAAGCCCTCCCTGCAGCAAAGCAGCTTGACTCCCTCAATTTTTTGCTTTAAATATAGTCCGCTCCTCCCTGTTCCCTTAATGAGGCTGTGCAAGCAAACCAACACCCCCCACCCCCGGTTGGGATATGTTCCAGTTCTTCCTTAAAGTGTTAGCAACTCTTTCAGTCACTTGTTGAAAAAAATACCCAGTGAACATTTGAATTATATTTAAATGCAGATTGTATTTATTAATTCAATTTTTATGTCATCCATCTCCCTTGCAAGATGACTCTGGGTGACTTACAAGTTATAAAACTAGTAAAAGATAATTAAAATATTAAAGTTACATAGATTAAAATATCATTAAAAACTGTACTAAAACCGAGAGCTAAGATGGACGGGAAGAGGATGATGTCTTATCCCGTCAGACACCTCCAGCAGTGAGCTGGTGTAGAAGTAGTAGAGTGATGTTATTTTTCCTTTAAACAATAGAGTGGAGGCTTTGGTATGTGGGAAGTCAGCCCCACAGAGAAGGAAATATTAAAAGGGCAGAAAAATATATTTCCTCAAAGGATCTTAAAGAGGCAGAAAAGCATGCCCAGTTTTTCTTAATAGCCCCAGGTCTCCCTCCCCCAACCAGAAACCAGCTCTGTAGAAATGCAGATGGAGGCCCCAGCTGGAAGATCAAGAAGATAAAGACACCTAAAATCTACATACTCAACCCAAACTCTAAGACAGGATATAATAGGATTAACACAGAGACACCAAAGGGCACACTCAGACTCAGGTCAAAGTTCATGCCAGAGGAAGCGACTCCAAACAAAAGGCTCCAGAGGGTATAAAAACCCACTCCCCACATGTGCTCAGCCCCTTTTTCCCTCTTTTCTGCCTGAGCCATCTTTCTGTCTAATTGTCCTCTTCAATAAACTGCAACTTTCTTTCTAAAGCAGTCACCATGTTGTTTATCCCCGGCTTGGACTGAACCAAGACTTTTCTTCCAACAGGTACTATTTTAAAAAATAGATACTTTATACCATTAAAATCAGCTTTGCAACATAGTCCAGATAAGAAGCACCCCCAGAAGTACTAGCTCTTTTTTGTTCTTTTTCCTCCCTTTCCCTCACTTTCTTCTCCATATTTCTTCCCCATTGTTTCCTACTATTTGCTTTGTATTTTGTATTTTATTTTACATCTTAATAAAATGTTTTTTTTAAAAGGGAGAAATCTCTCTTTCTAACTCTTCTCTCATACATTTGACCTTTACTTGTGCTAAAGAAATATGTTATATGATACTTTAGAAAGCCAAAAAAACTCCCAAAGTAGTGTTGTGCCCCAGCAGACATACCAAATGGGCACAGCCTGTGCTGTGACAGCGTAAGGCTCTTTTACCTATGTTTTCCTCATGTAAACCCTCCTTGTCCTCTTGCTACAGAGTCACAGCTTGATCTATTCAGGTTCCTACTCAAATCTCCTCCAAATCAAACTTGATCCCTGATGATTTCATGCAGACATCCCCATTTGGGGGGGGGGTTTGGAAACAATTAAAAAATGGCTTTTCATTGCTCAGAGATGTTGTTTTAACTTTCCAGTTTGGTTTGAACCTAGTATTTTCTGGAGATCTCTCACTGAAGTACCAAGCAGGCTCCTCTCTCAGGCAAGAGGCTTGCTGCCATTTACTAACATTAAAGTTGTGCATATATTCATTAAATTTGTACGTCTGTAAATGATTCAGATACACAGGCAGGCAGGAAAGATGTGGTTGCTTTACGAAGGAATCCCATTCATAGCATCAGTTAAGTCTGAAAATCAGCAACATAAAGAGCAGCAGAAAGGTGCTGTTTTGGGGATCTAAAGCTCCTGCTCCCAATCATTTTTAAAGCATGCACAGCCTATTGCTCATTATTCGGTGATCTGGATAGACCAGACTGAATTCCCCTCTTTGCCCTTTGACCTACTGGTCTGAGCACTTGCAGAACCTCCTTCAGGACAACCTGGATGCTGTTGACAGAGCAAAGCACCAGCATACTAACCACCACATCCACAGAGACTTTGGTACTGAAGAGATGTTCTTGGCGGAGCCGACCACAAAATTCTCGAACTGCAGGTGTGTGTTCTGAGCCATGCTCTCCAGAAGGATATTTCTAAAGTGGGTATTGTAGTCCATGCAGGTAACGCGCGAGTTGGGTGGATAAAACTGAAAATTGGTGCTGGAGCCCACGGCGATCTCCAGCAGTTACCTCCTTCGGAGCCTTCCTGATCCCGATGGGCATGCCGGCATGGGTCTGCCTGCTTCATCCTGAAAAGCACGGTTCACCCAGCACTTCCCATTCTCACACACACGTCTCTCCAAATCCTTCCCATTCTCTTCTGCCTCTTTCTCCAAAGTCTTTTCTTCTCTCCATCTCCCACCCAAACTGCCTCCTTTTATATCCCTTACTGTCTCCGCCCCCTCCTCCTCCTTTCTCTATCAGGTGAGCCAGAAGTGCCGATCCTGGGGCCTTTGTCTTGCCCCAACTAGCTCCGCAGCTCCTGAGGACTCTCTCATGGCAAGTCCTCTGCTATGCTGCTTTGGCTCATTTCCTCCCCACTACCGTTGGCTGGGCTGGGCAGGGCCGCGTACCACCTGCCATATGCCAATGTACCACCAATGGTATGCGTACCACTGGTTGAAATGCCCTGGGTTAGATAGCTTTTAACATTCCTAAATTGAAAAGATAAATATTCAGATTGATTATTTACTCTGTTCAGGAATTTAGGAATAGCTTTTAACATTCCTAAATTGAAAAGATAAACAGGTTGAAGATTATCTGAAGATAAGAAAAAGTTTGTTAGTACAAATTGGGGTCTGGTTTATTTCTTTAGTGAACTCTAAACAACCATTTTCCGTACAATTTACACCTCTTCTGACATCAGGCTTCATTTTAATGAACGTGTGTTATATTATGGGATGCAAATGTGTAACATGGTTGACCACATTTAACTGATTTCCTATGCAAAGGGGAGGTTGGGGCAAGACAAAGGCCCCAGGATCCGCACTCCTGGCTCACCTGATAAAGGAAGAGAAGGGGACGGAGACAGGAAGGGATTTCAACCAGTGGTACGCATACCATTGGTGGTACATTGGCACGTGGCAGGTGGTATGCGGCTCTGCCCAGCCCAGCCAAGGGTAGCGTGGAGGGAATGAGCCAAAGCGCCGTAGCACAGGACTTGCCATAAGAGAGTCCTCAGGAGATGCAGGGCTGGTTGGGGCAAAACAAAGGCCCCAGGAGCAGCACTCCTGGCTCATCTGATAGAGAAAGGAGGAGGAGGGGGCAGTTTGGGTGGGAGAGAGAGAGAGAAGAAAAGACTCTGGAGAAAGAGGCAGAAGAGAAAAGGCTTTTCTCACGGAAGTGGTGAGAGAGAGAGAGAGAGAGACAAAGAGAGAGAGGAAAGGATTTTGAAGGAATGTTTTCATGAGAATGGGAAGGATTTGGAGAGACGTGTGTGTGAGAATGTGGAGGATATTGGAGGAATGTGTGTGTGTGAATGGGGAGGATATTGGAGGAACATGTGTGTGAGAATGGAAGCGCTGGGTGAGCCGTGCTTTGCAGGATGAACCAGGCGGACCTATGCCAGCACACCCATCAGCATCAGGAAGGCTTCGAAAGAGGTAACTGCTGGGGGGGAAGCAGGAGGCTTTTCAGCAAGTGCCGCCAGGCCTGCAAACGCAGCACTGCCGCTCTGTTTTCCAACCCCTAAATTCCGGAGTATAGTTGGGCAGCCTTTGAGCACTGCTGACAAGCTGCAAATCTGCTGTAGTCTCAGCTGCTGTCCCCTTTCTTGGCTAGGTGAGACTGGAGCGTTCAGCCTTTAGTCAGGGCTGCCGGCATGGCAGTGGGCGGGAGCACCGGGTGAGCGCCACTTTGCAGGATGAAGCGGGTGGAGTTCCTTGCAAGTCCCACCCCAGCTATGGCAAGGAACTGCAAGTGCGTCTGCGCCCAGAGGGCAAGGAGAAGGAACCAGAGGATATATATTAGATATATTATATCTAATATAGTAGATATATTAGAGCAAACATGGAGAACTGGAATAACAAGGAGACAATTTAACAAATACAAATGGGCTAGTCTTTCCAGAAAACTGGCAATCAAATGGTCTCCTTTAATTCAAATAATGTATATAAGAATGGAGGGAGATCTATTTGATGACTTAAAGGTGCTGATATGTGAGCCTAGTTGGCAAAGGAAGAAAGCTAGAATAAGATTGGAAAAAACTGGGATTTTGACTCATTAAGGGGGATTTTATATTGCCAATTAGAGGGTTATTGAAAATAAGGATTTTATTGGTATAATATTGAAAAATTAGACTTAAAAGGGAAAAGAAAATTAAATATTATGAATATGTTTGATTTATTGATTAACTCAGGCAATATAAATAATGGTTTTGATTTATTAAAGGGGATATGGTGGAAAATAGATAACTCTTAGGAAATAGAACAAGATTATATGCTAATAGATAAAATGTGTATTTTGGATATTATAGTTTGTTATGAACTGAGATAAGGGAAAGTTTGGTTACCCAAAATCTGAAAATTATAAATATCAAACGTTAAATTGGAATGTTAATAAGAAATTAAAAATTGAGTAAAAATCAATATGGATTGTTTATGAAGATTGAATGTAATTAAGATATGTATAAGCTAAAAATTTATTGATAAATATAATAATGATGTTCTTATTGAGTTAATATAATTAGAAATGTACTAATCTGAATATGAGACAGTAAATGTTAAGGGAAAAAGAGAAGAAATATTTGATGTTGTAACCTGAGATTTGCACTAAGATTTTGTTATTGAACTATTGATTAACCCAGTCACCACGTTGCTTTTTAAATATTCAAATGTAAAACTGGAACATTAATAAAATATTATTAAAAAAAGAAGGAACAGAATATTACAGATAGCCCTTGACTTAGGACCCGTCACTTAGCAACCATTCAAAATTATGACTGACCTGAAAAAGGAGACATGCAATCCAGATCTGAAGTTCCAATGGTCAGCCTTGCCCTGCAATCACATGACCGCAATTCAGGCATTTAGCAACACAGTTGCATTTACTCCTTGTTCTTGGGTGTCCCATCTTCTAGAATTAAGCCTTTCTCGCAGATCAAAGAATAAGCCCTTGGAACTCTTAGCCATGGTACACTGTGTGCACAATGATTAGGCAAGTGAGTATTTTCACCATATCATTTTCATGCATATTTTCCACCTCCAAGCGGTATAAACTTGAACGCTTAGTGGATATAAGCAGATCAGATGACGTGTATTTGTATAATGAGGGAGAGTTTTGATCAACCCCCTATATCAAGGTGTGCATTAGGCAGCTTCTTTTCATCAGGCAAAATGGGGGAAAAAAGAGATTTAACTGACTCTGAAAAGTCAAAAATTGTAAAAACGACTTTCAGAGGGATGCAGCACTCTTGAAATTGCTAAAATATTGGCGTGATCAGAAGACTATCAAATGTTTTGTTGCAAATAGTCCACAAGCCCACAAGAAACGTGTTGAGAAAAAAAGACACACATTAACTGCCAAAAATTTGAGAAGAATCAAATGTGATCTATTATAATACTATTGGCCCTACCATTAGAAAGTGAAACTATTATTTTAATACAGGATCACTATCCATTCTAATCATCAAAACCTAAAATCAAAGTTTCATTTGTTTCCATTTCAAGCAAAGATGTCTAATTTCTTTTCATAAATGTGTAGTTCCTGAGATTTCCTCAGAAACAGACATTTAAAGAAAAATATGAAAAATGGCTTTTGCAGATTTACAACCTGCCTCCAGAAATGGTGAATGCTCCAACACTGGACGTTTTTAAGAAGAGACTGGACAGCCATTAATAGAGGGATAGAATCAAGATCACGTAAAGTGTTAATACCCTTCTACAATGCCTTGGTAAGGCCCCACTTGGAATACTGCATCCAGTTTTGGTCACCATGATGTAAAAAAGATGCTGAGACTCTAGAAAGAGTACAGAGAAGAGCAACAAAGATGATTAAGGGACTGGAGGCTAAAACATATAAGGAACGGTTGCTGGAATTGGGTATGTCTAGTTCAGACATGTCAAACACAAGACTCGCAGGCCAAAACCTGCCCGCCATATGATTGGATGCGACCCGGAAAGCTGTCCTGGAAATGACAAAGGTCCAGCCCCTGCCACCTTGGCATTGGCCCGAAGAAAGCAAGCACACATGGGCTTATGGAGCCCAGCAACAGTTGCAGCTCATTGGCCCCTTGGCTGACCGCTCATTGGCCCAGCAGTCAGCAACAGGAACTCTGCCACCCTCCCACTCCTCTAGCCCAGGAAAGTTGTGAGCCCAAAGGTGAAGTTGTCATTGCAGCCTGCTAGGCATATGGTAAGCCTGTAGCTGGGCTGGAGGAGGCAGGGCTCCAGGCAGCCGCATCAGCAACATCAGCCTTCTGGCCCCTTAACCCCTTGTTGTCAGCTAGGAAGGGAGGGGAGGATATGCAGGCAGGAAAGACTGAGGGATTCCTGTTCCTTTGGGTGCTCCAAGACCATCTCATTCTGGGGAAGCATCCTCACAAACTGAAAACTCAGCAAACATTCAACAATTGAGCCCATCTCTCTCAACCTTTGTAACTTTAAGACAGCTGGACTTCAACTCCCAGAATTCCCCACTAGCAAAGATCTAGACTAAAAGTACAAAGGGGAAGTCCTTGCTCCACAGTCCAGTGCCACAAAGCCCAAAACCCTTCATTGGCATACCATACATGTTAAAGAACTGGTACTAAAATAACTGATGGGCATCCTCCCCCGTGAGCCCCATCCGCTTGCCCCCTGGGTCCCCAAACCTCATTATGCTCTGAGGCTTTGTGGAAAATGCGTGGAAGTCAATGGAGGGATGCTTTGGGTCTCCCCCAAAGGACAGACCAACAGACCCTGAGAAATCTAACCAGCATTGCTTGCGAAAGCTAAATTTTGGATGGATATTTCAGGGATTTTGAGCTCTATTTCTGGGCTTCATGGACATAGGAGAGTTGTTGGAAAAAGATGGAGCAAGTGGTTCCTTGTTTCCTATTTGGGAAAGCTGGATGTGTCTTGATTCCCCCCCCCCTTCAATCAGAGACTGGAAGGCAGCCCTGAAAATATCAGAATCTGATCAGAAAAGGAGGAAGCTTAACTAGAGAGACTGAGCAGTCCTTGTGGCTGCTAGATCAGCTTTGGAGAGATGGTGGATTGCTGATTTTTTCCTCCATCCATACAGGATCTCTCTTGTATAAAATATTTATTTTCAACTGTATCAAAGAGGGCTGCAGTCGCTTGCTTTCTCTCCATAGATGCTGTGATATTGCTAAACCTGCTCAAAACTTCTGGACTTGCAGCATCCTACTGAGCCACCAGAGTGCATACCTAGTGTGCTCACAACTGCTTGCCTCACATGCACCTGGGACTTTGAGCTTTCTGTCCAGTCTCATCCATATATACATCTGCAGGGAAGAAGACTTGCATGCCAATATTTAAAACCCCAAAAATGGCTAAACGGAAAGTGGATTCTGAAAAAAAAGATGCTTTCAAAAGAGGTGGGATGTCACAGCAGCATATGTTCACAAAAGCAAAATCACAAAGTGAAGCTGCTGTGAAAGCTAGTTTTATAGTGGCAGAAGAGATAGCTAAATCAGCCTGGCCATTTACAGAGGAGGAGTTTTTGAAACACTGCATGATTAAAGTGTGAAATCTTGTGTCCAGACCAAAAGCAAGCTTTTTTTAATGTAAGCCTAAGCAGAAATACTGTTGTTGATCGGATATGTGAGCTTGCCACTGATTTACAAGGACAGTTGGTTGAAAAGGGAAAAGAATTTATTGCTTATTGCCTTGCTGTGGATGAGAGCACTGACGTCTCTGACACAGCACAGCTGACAATCTTCATCAGTGGAGTGGACTCGAGTTTGTGCATTATGGAGGAACTTCTAGCTATAGAATCAATGCATGGCACTACCACCAGAAAGGACATATTTGAAGCAGTATTCAAAAGTATAAATGATATGAAACTGCCCTGGGACAAACTTATAGGATTCACAACAGACGGAGCACCTTCAATGGGTGGGGAAAAGAGTGGATTAGTAGGAAGGATGCAGGGGGAAAAGGAAAAGCGAGAATTGCACAGGTGAACTGATAGCATATCACTGCATCATACATCAAGAAACACTATGCGGCAAAGCCCTGAAAATGGAACATGTAATACACACTGTAACACAGACAGTTAACTTTATAAGAGCCAGAGGTTTAAATCACCGTCAATTTAAGTCTTTTCTTGAAGACATAAATTCTGAACTTGGTTATCTCCCTTATCACACAGAGGTGCGATGGCTAAGTCGAGGAAAAGTGCTCAATAGATTTTTTGAATTGCGTATGGAAATCTGTCCGTTTATTGAAAACAAAGGAAAAGACTCCACAGCATTGCGGGATGAAAAGTGGTTATGTGAATTAGCTTTTCTGTGTGACATTACTAATTATCTCAGTGCACTAAAACTTCAGCTTCAGGGACGGGACCATGTGATCACAGACATGTACAATGTTGTGAAAGCTTTTCAAGTAAAGCTGCGACTGTGGGAGACTCAGATGCAGCAAGGAAACTTGAGTCACTTTCCCAGTTGCCAAAAAATAAAAAACCAAGTCTCCACCACTGTGTTCTCAAGTGCTCAGTTTTCTGATAAACTGAGCACACTTCAGATGGAATTTACACGTCGCTTTGTTGATTTTGAAAGACAGAAATTCAGTTTTGGATTGCTCAGCAATCCATTTTCAGTCAAAGTGGAGAGTGCACCTGTAAATATCCAGATGGAGCTGATAGAACTCCAATGTAATAGCACGCTGAAGGGAAAGTACGATTCTGTAGAACCCACACAGTTCACCAGGTTCATACCTGAAACAATGCCCCAACTCCCCCTACGAGCTGCTCGAAAGCTCTGCATGTTTGGGAGTACATACCTCTGTGAGCAACTTTTCTCTGTCATGAGGGTGAACAAAAGCGCACACAGAAGTCTGCTCACGGATGCACACCTCCACTCTATCCTGAGAGTATCCACAGCTCAAAACCTAACGCCAAACATGGATGAACTTGTAGCCAAGAAAAGATGCCAAACATCCAGTTTGGACAAAATGGCATGAGAACTAAAAAGCTTGTGTTTTTCTTTGTTTAAAATTTGTTTTTGCAGATTTATTTGAAATAAATAATTTATTTGTTCATATTTGAAATTTTAATCCTTTTTGCCCCGCTTCTTAGACATAATACACTTCTGAACTAATACGATACAATAGTCTTACTACATGCAACTGGCCCTTTGAAGGCAACCATGATGCTGATGTGGCCAAAGTTTCCAGGAAGCAGTTTCCTCCAAGTCCAACTTCTGCCTTGAAAGATCTCTGAGAGGAGCAGGAGGTGGCAGGGAAGCTGCGTGAGGGAAGGCTGCTCCAACAAGCCAGCATCCTTACCATGCATGATTGGAAATGGGGATTCCCTTTCAAGAAGGGCCAGCCTCCCTCATGCAGGACTGGGAAGTGCTGCTCCCCTGCCTCCTCCTCTTGCTTTCCAGAGATCTGTCAAGGCAGAAGAAGGAAACTACACACCCACACAGACACACACACAAATACATTCCAAGCTTGGAGACTAGGAGGCTATTCACATATGAGCTAACAAACTACAATCATGCCTGGGCTTGGGAAGAAGGCCCTTTCTATCCTCTGTGGATAAAAGTCCCCAAACCTGGAATGCAATGTGTGTGTGTGTGTGTGCGAGCGCGCATGCGCACATGCTTGGCTGCCAGAGGTTTGGGGAGGTGAAGAGCTTGTGGGACAACAAGTTGTCCCTACATCAAGTTAGCCAGTGCAACTTGTTCTGTCCTGACCCAGGTATCTCGAGTCAGCTGCGCTGAGTGAGCACCATTGAACTGGCCACGCCCACCTGGCCACGCCCACCCAGCCCTTTGAGGGCAACCATAATACTGATGTGGCCCTCAATGAAATTGAGTTTGACACCCCTGGTCTAGTTTAACGAAGAGAAGGACGAGGGGGGACATGATAGCAGTATTCCAATATCTCAGGGGCTGCCACAAAGAAAAGAAAAAGAAAAGGGAGTCAAACTATTATCCAAGGCACCTGAAGGCAGGACAAGAAGCAATGGATGGAAACTGATCAAGGAGAGAAGCAATTTACCCCACAATTGTTTTTGTTAGGTATTGTTACTGATTGTGATACTAAAGAGACCACATTGATGTTAAATTTAATTACAGCCGCAAGGTTGTTAGTAGGGCAATATTGGAAGAAGGAATCTTTGCCTACTTTGCAAGAGTGGTTTTTTAAAGTTTCTTATTTGGCGGAAATGGCAAAGATTTCAGCTTTTTTGAAGGATCAATCGCAAGAGAAGTATTTTGCGGTATGGAAAAAATGGATAGATTTTATACAATATAAGTTGGATATTAAAAAATACTATTTAGCTTTCCAATAACTTATATTTAAAATTTAAAATATCTTATAGATTTTATTCTTTTTTTATTTTTATCTTTTATTTTTATTATATTTTCTTTTATCTTTTTCTTTTTTCCTTTTCTTTATTCTTTTTCCTTTCAAGTATTCTTCTTTTGGTATTTATGTTTTTTATACATATATTATTGTTAATTATCTTATAATTTGTTCAATTAATGTATTTAGATTTATTCATGGTTTATATCTTTTTTTAAGATTTTTTGAAGAAATTTCAATTAAGCCTATGTTCAGCTCTGGGAAGGTCGGGGGAGGGAATGGGAGGGTTGGGGAGGTTTGGGGAAGGGTTGTTTTGTTTTTGTAAAATTTCAAAAAATTCAATTAAAAAAAAAAAAGGAGAGAAGCAACCTAGAACTAAGGAGAAACTTCCTGACAGTTAGAACAATTAACCAATGAAACAATCTGCCTTCAGAAGCTCCAACACTGGAAGTCTTTAATAAGAGACTGAACAGCCATTTGTCCGAAATGGTATACGGTTTCCTGTCTGAGCAGGGGGTTGGACTCGATGACCTCCAAGGTCCCTCCAACTTTATTATTATTATTATTATTATTATTATTATTATTATTATTATTATTATTACTACTACTACTACTACTACTACTACTACTACTACTACTACTACTACTTTAAATACCTGCCAACTTTGTAGATGATGGGTGTGTATGTGTGTGGGGGTGGTAATTCATTACCTGAGGTAATTTAAAATTGGAGGTTGTCCAAGATCTCTTCCAGCCCTACGATTCTATGGAAACAATCTGCATTTAAATCAGATTCAAATGTTCACTGAGTATTTTTTTCAACACGTGACTGAAAAAATCGCTGACACTTTAAGGGAGAACTGGAACAGATCGCAACCGACAGGGGGGGGGGCGGTCAGTTTGCTTCGGCAACTTTTTTAAGGGAACAGAGAGTAGCACACTCTATTTAAAGCAAATCGTTGAGGGAGTCAAGCTGCTTTGCTGCAGGGAGGGCTTCTCTTCCTAGTCCGGTGATGATGCTGCTTCTCATCTTCCAACAATGTATGAAAATCCTTACCCTGCCCATCCATGTGCTTGCCTATTTTGGTTTATGGAACCCTATTTGTAAAAGAATTTTCCCGTTTCTCGTGAAGACAGCGAGCAAATCCTACAACGCAAGAATGCACAAGGAAAAGGAGACGCTGTTCAAGAACATGCGGGACTTCGCCGACGCCTCGGGAAACCTCCACCTGCTGGAGATCGGCGTGGGCCCCGGCACCAACTTTGAGTTTTATCCACCCAACTCGCGCGTTACCTGCATGGACTACAATCCCAACTTTAGAAACGTCCTGCTGGAGAGCATGGCTCAGAATACGCACCTGCAGTTCGAGAATTTTGTGGTCGGCTCCGCCGAGAACATCTCTTCGGTACCGGACGGCTCTGTGGACATGGTGGTTGGCACACTGGTGCTTTGCTCTGTCAACAATGCCCAGGCTGTCCTGAAGGAGATTCTGCGAGTGCTCAGACCGGTAAGTCAAAGGACAAAGAGGGGAATTCAGTCTGGTCTGAGAGACCTCCAGAAAATACTAGGTTGAAGCTAAACTGGAAAGTTAAAACAACATCTCTGAGCAACGACAAGCTACTTTTGAATTGTTTTCAAAGATACCCCCCCCAAATGTGGAAATCTGCATGAAATCACCAGGGATCAAGTTTGATTTGGACGAAACTTGATTAGGAACCCGAATAGATCAAGCTGCTGACACTGTAGCAAGAGGAGAAGGAGGGTTTATATAAGGAGAACATAGGGAAAAGAGCATTATGCTGTCACAGCTGTAATTCTCTGTATGCCACCCTGGAAATTTACCATTTCTGCTCTCCTATTTTTGAGTCAGTCAGCTTGGCACATACAGAATTGTGTCCTGACCAGAGTGACCTTTGGTGAGATCTGGCTATTTAGAATCAAAAAAGGGTCAGGAAGATACTATAGACAGGGATTTATGGCTTTCTAAAGTATCACATAACATCTTTCTTTAACACAACAAAAGATCAAATGGATGAGAGAAGAGTTTGAATTCCCAAGGTGATATGGTATCTAATACTATACATAAAGTTAAGGCACAACTTTCTATTACTTTTTATTTTCAGAGAGTGAGGTAAATGAATTTTCCCTGCACAACTAATAGTAATTTTTAATAACTCAGGTTTTATACCAGCACCATTCAGTACTTCTTTTTTGCTGCAAGATTGATAAAAATCCCAGTGCATTGTTGAAGTCTTATTCCCAATATTTATTATTTATACTTCTATTGTCACTTTTGGGGAACAAATTCAAAGTACAAATTCAAAGCAGAATGCAAAGGGATGAGCTGCTCCATAGTTTTGGATAGAGTTTTCTTTTTTTCTTTCATCAGCTCTAAATGTGTTTTTTTCTTACCGTTTATTAAATGTATATGCCGTCCATCTTGTGGTTCAGGGTGACCCTGCGTGGTTTTAAACTTTATTTAAAACTATAATTAATAATACAGCAATTTATAAAATATTATGGTGCCCATATTGAAATTCAAAGTGAACTCTGGGTGGTTTTAAATTTTATTTAAATAATAAAATTTAATAATACAGAAATTTATTTATAAAATGTATATGCCGCTCATCTCCAAATTCAAAATGACACTGGGTGGCTTTAAGCTATATTTAAAACTTTAACAATAATACAGATATAAAGATACATTATTTCCCTATTTTATTTTATTTTTGTAATATATTTTATTGATTTTTTTAAAAAACATAAACCACTTAATAATTGTTGAACAGTGTGTTGTCAGGGTTGCATTTGTAAAACAATCACTAACAATTGATTTCTATAATCCATAATCCACATAATAGTTTTAGTTGATTTCTTCTTTTCCCAAAATATCCTCTTTTGCAAACATTGAGTTAATACATTTCTTATTGTTTTGATAGATAACAATTAAATATATATTTTTCCCAATAGTCCTAAAAATAATCACATCAATATAATATTTCTTTTCTATCCAATCATTCTGGTTGCCTTATCATAAATCCTGTTACAGTTCTTATTTTAATTTGTTTTTCCCACCAAATTCTAGATATTCTTACTGGTTAAGATTTTCTCAAAAATTAATTACATTTAAGAATTTAACTCTATTTTTCCATATAAACCATCTCACACTTTTACATTTCTTAAGAAATAGATAAAAGTAGAAAGAAAGAAAGAAAAGCAAGAGTAAAGAAGCATAAAAAATAACATACTGCTTAAAATATATATCCCTCCTAAGCTAATACGTATTTATTTCCTAAATTTCATATTCTATTTAACCATAATTAAAAATATGTTTAATCTTTAAACATTCCATTTAATACATCTAGTCATCTAGTCTTTTAACTCTTATTCAAAACATTTTTATCCATTATAATTTTCTTAAATTCAATCACATTTAAATATCTAAAATATTTCCTTTTATCTAAGTCATTTCAACTTTTTTATATTACTCATATCAAGAAAGAGAACAAAAAGGGGAAAAAAGCATACTATATTATATTTAGAGAATTCATCCCTCTTAGAGTGACATATATATTCCAAAACTTTTCTATTTCTTTAACCATATTCAAACAAATGTTTCTTTTTTAAGTATCCTCTCTGGTAAGTCTCATCATCTATTTTCTTAGTTTCTACTTTAGTCTTTTTCTTTTGCCCAGAGTCTTTCTTAATCAATGTATTTTGCTGAATCAAAAAGTTTTTCCCTATGTTTATAAATGTTGCTCTAGATATAAAAAGTAAATCAGGAGAAATGTCTTTGTACGGGACTTCTGCCTTTCTGTGTTTGTTGAAAATCTTTTTCTTTTTCTTTCTCTCCGCTTCTCTTATCATTTCTTTTCTCTCCAATGTTTCTGACATCTCTACGGTCCATTTTATCCGATCTGTTTTCTTGTCCTCAGATTTATTTTGTAATCTTAACGAATAAGTTGTTTTTTCCAATTCTTCTGATTTTTTTCCCACTAGGATTAAATCATGTTTCCTTGTTTTGTTAAGTTCCATTTTTAAGTCTCTGTTCTCAATTCCACATCCATTTATCTGTTTTATCTGCTCCTTCTCTGTTGTTGTTTTCTGGGAATTTTTTTGTTGTAGAGTTAACTTGGAAATAGATTGATATATATTTTCAAAGTTGTTTTGGATTTCTTTGTGGTTTAAAGTCATTGTTGTTTGAATTAGTTGCAGTATACTATATATCAGGGCCTGTCAATTGGTGGTATGCGTACCACTAATGGTACGCGACCAACTGGCTGGTGGTACGTAGCGGTGTCTTCCTGCCCCCGCGGCGTCGCCTCCCCCCTCCTTCCCAGCTCATGTGCTTCTTGAAATTGAAAACATGCTGCTTTGCGATGGCCTGCAGGAACCCTGCAGAGGGTGCACAAAGAGCGCAAGCACAGAGCGAGGCCCCGCCCTCCCCAGGGACTCGTTGTCGCCCTTCCCCCCTCTCTTCTTACTTCAGAAGCAAGCGTGAGCCTGAGGTGGGCAGGCTCCCTCGGCAGGTAGGTATTTGAGACCGCTCGCATGGCGGCCCTGAGCACCAACCTCACAACCACCTCTCATGGCCCTCACATTGCCTCCCGGGGCTTGAGTCTTTTCCCCCTCTCCTGTTCCCGAGGTGCCGGGTTTTACAGAGGGGAAAGCAAAGCAGCCAGATGGCATGCACCCATCTCATCCCATAGCAGCAGGTGGGAATCGAGGCCCACATTTGTTTTGCTTATGCTGATCAACACGGTGACTCAGGGGCCGGCCGGGGAGGGGGGGGAGTGCTCCCTTGCTTTGGGCTTGCTGAGCTCAGCTCTCTGCTCCCCACTCCTGATACCAATCAAACTGGCCACAATGGTGCTGCACACTCAGTAGCCACCCCTTAACTGCCACCCCCCGCCCGGCACTCATTGGCCACTATGTGCTGCCTGTCAGGCACAGCGCAGTCTCATCGGGCTGCGGTGGCAGCTCAAGGCAATCGCCGGCGCCTCATTGGCTCAGGCCGCCCGCCCGTGATAGGAATCTGATGGGGATTCGGGGGACAGCTGGAGGGGACTGTTCCCTTGCTCCAGACTCACTGAGCTCCGCTCCCGCTACCGATCGAACATTCCAATGCCCCCATGCTGGAAAACCGATCGGGGCACCGCAGCAGAAGCCGCAAACTGTGGGGGATCCCTGCCGCCGCCACCAGAGCCTGCTACAATGGAGCGCCAGCCAGCTGCTTCAACCAGGCACCAGCAGCCTCCTTGGGATGCCCCGCCCATTGGTGATGTTGCCACGCCATGTTCCATGATGCCTGGGAATGCCCGCCGCAGGCAGAGCCGGCCATAACGGAGCACCGGCCAACTGCTCTAACCAGAAGCTGGCGGGCAATCCTGGGGTGCGCTGGAGTCCCGCACACCACCTGGTAGGCTGCCATCAGCTGTTCCTCCTGTGTGGCATTTCCAGCAGCCAGCTGCATGGGTCTCCCCCTCTATTGTAGGCCCCGCTGGCCGGGAAGGCGCGCCAGAGTCCCGGATGCCGGGAAGGCAATCGGCTCGCTCCTCTCCCATCGGCCGCTCTGCCCAGCTCGTGCCTGGCTGGAGCAGCATTGGTACTTCCAAAGGTGGCCGCTTCAAAATCACACGGGCACCCCTCGGCTGCTCCCTTCCCCTCTGCACCTCCAAATCGATCCCCAAGCAAAAAGGGGGGGAGGAAGTGAGGGAGGAAGAGAGGGAGAGAAAGAGAGAGGGAGAGAAAGAGGAAGGAAGAAAGAAAGAAAGAAAGAAAGAAAGAAAGAAAGAAAGAAAGAAAGAAAGAGGAGGGAGAAAGAGGGAGAGACAAATAGAAAGGGAGAGAGAGAGAAATAGGGAGGGAGAGAAAGAGGGAGAGAGGGAGAAAGAGAAAGAGGGAGAGAAAGAAAGGGAGAGAGAAAAAGAGGGAGAGAGAGATAGAAAGGGAGAAAGAAAGGGAGTGAGAGAGAGAAAGGGAGAGAGAGAAAGAGGGAGAGAGAGAAAGAGAGTGAGAGAAAGTGGGAGAGAAAGAAAGAGGGAGAGAAAGAGGGAAAGAGAAAGGGAGAGAGAGAGAGAGAGAAAGAGGGAGAGAGAGAAAGGGAGAGAGAGAGGGAGAAAGAGATGAGAGAGATATAGAAAGGGAGAGAGAAAGAGGGAGAGAGAAAAAAATAGGGAGGGAGGGAGAGAAAGAGGGAGAGAAAGAAAGAGGGAGAGAGAAAGGGAGAGAAATAGAGAGGGAAAGAGAAAAAGTGGGAGAGAAAGAGAAACAGAGAGGGAGAGAGAAAGGGAGAGAGAGAAAGAGGGAGAGAAAGAAAGAGGGAGAGAGAAAGAAAGGGAGAGAAATAGAGAGGGAAAGAGAGAAAGAGGGGGAGAGAGAGAAAGAGAGAGGGAAAGAGAGAAAGAGAGAAGGAGAGAGAGAAAGGGAGAGAGAGAGGGAGGGAGGGAGAGATTATATTAGTAACATGGTTGTTAAGTGAATCTAGTTTCTCCACTAACTTTGCTCATCAGAAGGTTGCAAAAGACGATCACGTGACCCTGGAATAATGTGACCATCATAAATATGAATCGGTTGCCAAGCATCCAAATGTAAATCACATGACCATGGGGATGCTGCAATGGTCACAAATGTGAAAAATGATCATAAGTCACTTTTTTCAGTGCTGTTGTAACTTTGAACAGTTAACTAAGCAAACTGTTGTAAGTCAAGGACTACCTGTACTTTATCACCTTTTTCCATTTTTTTTGGTCAAGTTTTTGACACCTTGCTAGGTGACTTGTGGTACTCGAATGTTGCCATATTCTAAAAGTGGTACAATTGCTGAAAAGGTTGAAAATCCCTGCTATATATCTCCTCTTGTGACATATTTATCTTTTCTTGATATGTTCTTTCTACATGTCTCTGATCCATGATAGACAAGAATTTGAGTTTTCCTCTTCCTTTCTTTTCTCTGTAAATAGCTTTAGAGTCCAATTAGGTAGATATTTGTAATCCAAATAGTTCAAAAAAGTTTTTTTCTTGAAATTTATAATTCTCTCATTGTTTACAGCCCAGATTATTGTCTTTTTTTGTCATAGCTGTTTTTTGTTGTTAAAACTTTGAAGGTCACAGACATAGATTAGCTTTTCTCAGATTTCGCCAAGTCTTATATTAAAGTCATAGCTGTCATAGTCATCTGCCTGTTATGGTTCCGGCTAATGAAACACTTCAAGGAACTTCCAGGCACTTATTTTCCCAAAAGTCAGTGATTGTTACAAAATGTCGGCACAGGCATAACAGAGGGATGCTAGGATCTAAGTTCTCTTCCTCTGAGCAGTTAAATTATCAGCATGTTCCCTCCCTAAATTAGCCATCATATATCACATTATCCAATTAGTGTGAAGGTCAAAGGTTTTCTTCCTCTTTCTTTCCTGGGCTTTACCCCCACCCCCCTTCTGCTCTGTATTAGCCCCATAAATACCAGACAGTTCTGCATATTGTCAAAAGCAAGAATATACAATATTTGCAGTGTTGATATCCGCCCCCCCTTACAAGGACAGATCCTGTAAAGTAAACAAAAGCATATGTTAAGGGTTATCTTTCAGTTTGTTGGGGTGTTTCACATGAAACCTTTTGACCAATCTGTCAGTTTTCACTTCACTCGATTTCACCCAGGTGGCTTCAGACAACGGGTATCCCTTCCATTGCACTAGGTACTACAATTTCCCTCTAAAGATTCTAGAGTCAAGAATACGTTTCACTTCATAGTGGGTCTGTCACGCGACTACGAGGGGCCCAGGTGCCTTCTTCGGAGGAGGTCTTAAAGTGGAGCCCCTATAAGGTTTCAACAAGCTACAATGGAAAACTGGGTGAATTTTCCCTAAAAGTCTAGGAAGTTTTAGTTCTACTGTGACTGAGTTGATGATCCTTACTATGGGGAAAGGCCCCAAGAATTTAGGTCCCAATTTCCTGCTGGGGAATTTGAGGCATAAATACTTACTTGACAAGTAAACCATTTCCTCAACTTGGAATGTTCTTTGGGGACCCCTCTTCCTATCAGCCTGCTTTTTATAGGTTTCAAAATTCTTTTTTAAAGCAGTTTTTGTGTTTTTCCAAACTTCTTCCCATCCCCTCACCCACTGATCTAGTGTCTAGGAAGCGGAGGGCAACTGAGGATATTCAGGTATTGGGCTGAACTCTTTTCCTGTGGCCACTCTGAAAGGCGTATAGCCAGTGCTGCTGTGCACAGAATTATTGTACGCCACCTCCGCAAAAGGGAGGAGATCGGTCCAGTTCATCTGTTGGTAAGAAACATAGCATCTAAGATATTGCTTCACCATTTTGTTAGCGGCTTCTGCGGCCCCATTGGTGGCCGGATGAAAAGCAGATGATAAAGCTTGAGATGATCCAATTAATTTAAGAAAAATTCTCCAAAACTTTGCTGTGAACTGCACCCCCCTGTCCGAAATTATTTGCTTAGGAGTGCCATGCAGCCGGTAGATATGTTTCAGGAACAATTTGGTCAGTCGTTGGGGAGATGGGAGTCCTTTGCAGGCGATGAAATGAGCCTGCTTCGAGAACAGATCTATTATAGTCCAGATGACAGTATTTCCACTACTTGCAGGTAGGTCTACTATAAAATCCATAGCTATTTCTTCCCATGGTTGAGAAGGGTCTGCCATGGCTTGCAGTAACCCAGGGGTTTTCCCCAGGATTCTTTTCATTGTGGCACATACAGTACAACTTTTTACATAGTTTTCCACATCCTTTTTCAGCCCCGGCCACCAAAATTGCCAGCGGGTGAGGTGTAGGGTTTTCAAATATCCAAAGTGTCCAGTCTGTTTTACATCGTGACTGTGTTCGAGAGCAGTAAGACAGAGTGCTTCTGGTAAATATAGCTTTCCCCCTTTGTAAGCCAAGCCATCCCTGCATGTTAGGGAGGCTTGATTATCTTTGAACCATTGGTCGGTGAGGAGCTCTCATTTTATTATCTTCGCCCCAGGATCATCAGGAGGGGACTCTGCAAGGTGTAAGTTGAGCAGCCGTTTGTGGATTGAGAATAATTGCTTCATTAACCTCCTCTCGTTCACTTTTGTACTGTGGTAACTGGGATAACGCATCAGCTAGGAAGTTCTTTCCTCCTGCTATGTATTTTAGTGTGAAGTTGAAGCGGTTAAAGTACTTGCTTTGGGGACAATTTGTGGGGAGTTTTCAGCACTTCTAGATTTTTGTGAACTGTCCATACTTCAAATGGCACCTTGCTACCTTCTAGATAGTCGCCAGTTTATTAGCACCCATCTAATCGCGAAGGCCTCTTTCTCCCAGATTGCTCATCTCCGCTTGCTCTCAGTAAATTTCTTAGAGGTATAGGCGCAGAGTTGCAGGATCCCATTTTTGTTCTTTTGCAGTAACACAGCTCCAACTGCCACATCGCTGGCATCGGCTTGAATCACAAACGGTTCCCCTGGGCAGGGGTGCTTTAGAACCGGTTCAGCAGCAAATAGTCTCTTTAAATTCTCAAAAGCTGTTTGACAGCCCATTGTCCATGCTAGTGGTTGGCCCGGTCATGGCTTCCCTCCTCCTTTGCCTGTTTTGAGTAGTTCTGTGAGAGGTAGGGCAATCTCGGCAAAAGAAGGGATGAATTGACGATAAAAGTTGGCAAAACCCAGAAAGCTCTGGAGCTGTTTGCGAGTCCTTGGGGGCTGCCATTCGATTATAGTTTTCACCTTGGCTGGATCCATTTCAATACCCTCATTGGAAATTTGGTAGCCAAGATAGTCTAATCGGGTTTGGTGAAATTCACACTTCGACCATTTGGCATAAAGCTTGGCATTCAATAGTTTCTTTAACACTTCTCTCACCAGCTTTATGTGATCAGTCATATTCGTGCTGTATATTAGGATATCATCAAGATACACCAAAACCCCTTTGTACAAGTGATCATGTAGGACCTCATTAATCAACTGCATAAATATCGCTGAGGCCCCCTGTAGTCCAAATGACTTTGAAATGATAGCTCCCCAAAGGACAGTTGAAGGCAGTTTTCCACTCGTCCCCCTCTTTTATTTTCACCCAGTAATATGCCTCTCTCAGGTCTAATTTAGTGAAGACACTCCCCTTAGCCAAATGGGTTAATAAATCCTTTAGGAGGGGGAGGGGGTATTTATTTTCCACACTCACAGCATTGAGACCCTTATAGTCTACGCAGAGATGAAGAGATCCATCTTTTTTATCTTTGAACAACACAGGGGCTCCCATGGAAGATTTGGCCCATTCGATAAACCCCCACACTAGGTTTTTGTTCATGTATCACTGCATCTCCTCCATTTCGAGGGGGGACATGGCATACATTCGCGGTCGTGGGAGTTTGGCTCCGGGGACCAGTTCGATGGAGCAGTCATTGGGTCTGTGAGGGGGTAGGACATCACATTCCTTTTCACTAAATGCCTCCGCCAGGTCCCAGTATATCTTGGGGATGACTGGTTCCCCTGGAGACAGTGAGGCGGCCATGTGCACTCGCTCATTGGGTGACCTAAGATGCCTAGCAACATCTGTGGAATCAATGGGGGGATTAGGCCCTATAGATAGTCTCACAGTTCTCATTCCTTTCTCCCACCAGATAAACGGCTTCCATTTGTCTAACCAGGCTAGTCCTAGGATCACCGCCTCAGTCATTTTTGGAGCCACCAGGAAGCGAATAAACTCCCAGTGTGCACCTATTTCTAGGCATAAGGGCTCAGTTAATTGTGTGACAAGAGTTCCTCCCATCAGGGAGCCATCGGCTTGCTCAAACCTCACCAGTTTGGAAAGCTGTTTTGCCCGTATGCCCATTTTCATGGCAAATGCCAGACTAATAATGCAGTGGGTGCATCCCGAATCAATTAGTACATTCAAGTCCATTTGTGCACCAGACTTAGGGATTATAAGTTTGGCGACCAGTGAAAAAGGCGGGATTTGTCAACTCACCATCAGGTCATTCTCTCCTTCATCATCGCTGTCAAAGAAGAGTAGAGCAGGGGCGGGTCCACCTGGAGTCCCGGCGTCCTCCTGTGTGGGGGGTGTAATCTGGGCGACAGGTTCCAGTGTAAGTCAGTTGGATTTTTTTCTCGTTAGCTGCTGAGCAGGTTTCTTTCACATTGTTGGTTCTGGTTTGCTCTGCAGTCGGGGGTAGGGGACTGGACAGGTGGCCGCTCGATGTCCTCCTTGTCCACACTGGAAACACTTGAAGGAAGGGCATGTAGGTGGCCTGTGTCTCTCAGCTCTTGCAATAGTTGAAGGCTTTCGTGGGTGTGATTGCTGTCCGGGTAGCTCTGGTTGCTGCTCGGGTTCATGTGGGAGAGGCTTCTTATAATGAGAGAGCTTAACATCTAACTTCATGGCTGTCTGGTACTACTCCTGTAGCTGATCAGGTATTTCTCAATAAATGCAGGCCTGAGAGAGGTGATCGTCTAATCCCTCGATGAAGTAATGGATGAGGGACTGCTCAGGCCACCCCTCTATTCGACCTGCTATCTTGTGGAATTCTCGCACGTACTCCAGGGCAGGACTCCCGGCTTTTTTATTTTGTGAATTTGTCCTGCTGCTTTGAGGCCAATGGATGGGTCCTCAAATCATTCTCTCAGACTTAAGAGAAAAAGGTGGGGATCTTCCAATTCGGGGGCTTGCTCACTATATAAATTGTTCAGCCATTCAGATGCTTCTTCCTTTAGGTTGGGCGCAATGACATCGACCATGGCCCCTGGTTCCGGGTACAGATAGGCCCAGTGATTCAAGTGAGAACGCACTTGGTTGAGGAAAAAAATCAGCTTCTCTGGGTCCCCATCAAAGGTTGCATTGAAGGGTGGTATGAACACAGGCTGCTGTGGCCCCCACTGGGGCTGTTGCTGCTGGTCCCACCCTGGTTGCTGGTCTAGTCTCTGTGCTTGTGGTGCCCTCAGTTGCTGTTGGCCCCATCCTGCCAGCTGATCCAACGGCTGCTGGGCTCTCTGCTATTGATGTGGTGCCTCCAGTTGCTGTTGGCCCCATCCTGGCTGCAGATTTATGCCCAAGGGTTGCACGTTTGGGGGCTGTGGCCAACCTCCTTGCTGTGGCTGTTCTCCCACCAGCTGCTGATCTCCTGGCTTCTGTACCACCCCAGGGCATTGCAAGGCTTCTATTAGCTATGGCAAGTTCAGAGGACATGGATCAGCCACCTGCTGGGAAACCCAATCTCCTCATTGCTGCAGAGGACTCAGACTGGGATTCTCTCTGTGTTCAGGGCTGGAGTACCTGTCAGGAACATCTGCAATGGAAGGGCTATAGGTTTCACTCTGTAGGAATTGATTTCTGTTTTTCATTTCTGTGTTTTGAAATCTTTCCAGTGACTCACCCACAACTCTGTTATCTCTCCATTCTGCTTTTGAAGTCTTTACTCTCAGCTGGGAAATCTGCCAAATTCCTCTCTCCCCCAGCTTGCTGGCTGTCGCTTCCCCCCCCCCCAGGGAAACTGTTGCAGCCACGGGGCTGGCTTTAGGCAATCTTTCTTTCTCCATAATGAGATCTCCCCTGAATCTTTACCAGCTCCTCTCAAGCCTAGAGGCAGTGGATGGAGTTCGGGACCCCAGGTCGTTTGAAAAGAATGTGAGATCCTAGCATGTTGTTATGGTTCCGGCTAATGAAACACTTCAAAGAACTTACAGGCATTTATTTTCCAAAAAGTCAATGATTGTTACAAAAATGTTGGCACAGGCATAATGGAGGGATGCTAGGATCTAAGTTCTCTTCCTCTGAGCAGTTAAATTATCAGCATGTTCCCTCCCTAAATTAGCTGTCATATATCACATTATCCAATTAGTGTGAAGGTCAAATATTTTCTTCCTCTTTCTTTCCAGGGCTTTACCCCCACCCCCCTTCTGCTCTGTATTAACCCCATAAATACCAGACAGTTCTTCATATTGTCAAAAGCAAGAATATACAATATTTGCAGCATTGACACTGCCACTAGGTGTCAGCAACTATTTGTTTTTCAATTTCCAAAATGAACAATTATCTCTGAAATGAGAGTCTTAACCATTAAAACAATTTTAGATTCATTGAGATTTAAGTTTTAAGTTTCAGGTTTTATATTTATTTCACTTACATATATTTTGATCCTCCATAAAAAGATTAATTTGCCACTTCCATTAAGAGTGGGCAGAAATCTCTCTCCTTCCCTTTCGGAAGTATTTTGCTTCTTGGGGATCTTTTCCAGGAAATTAAATGTAAAATAGAAAATAGAAGATCAAATTCCTCAGCCAGTTTCAAGCACGCTGTTCACAGTTGTGCTGGTTAGCACTTTTGGACTTCGGTTGCAAGCAGCTTGAGCTGGTCGATGCAATACGGCCAGCCTTTCTCCTGTCAGGTTAGAAGGCTTTCCCAAATTTGAACGGAATGGCTGCCACCATTCCAGAATCGATGGAGCACCCTTCTTTCTTCATCGCCTCTCTGGGGTGACTTAAACCCATTTAGGATCCCCTGGCAGGGTGAAATTAGCTCTCGCGGTGCAGAGAATCCACAAGCCTGCGACCGGTCGCTACCATGCAAAACCAGAAGTCCTCATTTCCCTATTTGAAAAAGTACATCCACAGTTCTCTGTGCTTGTTTTATATTTTTCTGTCTTACTATGTTATTAGTTGCGAAGTCGTGTCCGACCCATCACGACCCCATGGACAACATTCCTCCAGGTCTTCCTGTCCTCTACCATCTTCTGGAGTCCATTTAAGCTCACACCCGCTGCTTCAGTGACTCCATCCAGCCATCTCATTCTCTGTCGTCCCCTTCTTCTACTGCCCTCAATTTTTCCCAGCATCAGGCTCTTCTCCAGTGAGTCCTTCTTTCTCATTAGGTGACCAAAGTATTTGAGTTTCAACTTCAGGATCTGGCCTTCTAAAGAACAGTCGGGGTTAATTTCTTCTAGGACTGACCGGTTTGAACACCTCGCAGTCCAAGGGACTCACAGGAATCTTCTCCAGCACCATAGTTCAAATGCCAGAATTCTTTGGTGCTCAGCCTTTCTTATGGTCCAAATTTCACAGCCATACATTACAACTGGGAAAACCATGGCCTTGACTATACGCACTTTTGTTGGCAGGGTGATGTCTCTGCTTTTTAGTATGCTGTCTAGATTTGCCATAGCTAACCTCCCCAGGAGTAAGCGTCTTTTAATTTCTTGGCTGCAGTCCCCATCTGCAGTGATCTTGGAGCCCAGGAAAATAAAATCATTTCATCCCCATCTATTTGCCAGGAATTGAGAAGGCCGGATGTCATGATCTTGATAACTTTATTTAAAACAAGGAAGTATTTGGGGAAAAAAAACCTATGAATAAACATATCATTAGTGACACTATACAAGCTGTATAAAACAGAATGCATTATTTTTATGTAATGGTGTATGGAAATAACCTTGGGAGACAGAAGGAAGAGCTATGAATTAGAAAAATTAGACAATGATTAGACAAGAGGCAAATGAGTCTGCAGAAGCAGTGGGGATGTGGCAAGTTCCCTAGATTGTTAGACTGGAAAGATGTGCTTTCAGACATGCAAGCTTTTGTTAATTTAACATTACAATAAAGCTAGAGCTAGTACTTCTGGGCGGGCATCTTCTCTGGACTATCTTGCAAAACTGAAAATATAAGATATATTTTTTAACTTAGTACCAAAGCCTCCACTCTATTGATTAAAGAAAAAAATAACATCACTCTACTACTCCTACACCAGCTCACTGCTGGAGGTGGCTGAGGGGATAAGACCTTATCCCCTTCCCGTCCATCTCTTAGCTCTCTCAGTTTCAATTTAATACACTTTAGTACAGTTTTTAATGATGTTTTAATCTGTGTAACTTTAATATTTTAATTATCTTTTACTTATTTAAATAACTTGTAAACCACCCAGAGTCACCTTGCAAGAGAGAGGGATGACATAAAAATTGTATTAGTAAATACACAGTGAAGCTTAATATTTGGTGAACCCTTTTGAATTTTTAATATTTCTGCATAAGTTTGACCTAAACTGTGATTGGCTGTCCACACAAATTCTAAACCTAAATAAAGACAACCCAATTAAACAAATGAGTTAAAAACATTATCCTTTTACCATTTCTGCTGGTCAAGACATGAGGCTTATTTTATTCTCCCCATCATTTCTTTGAAATTTTGGTGACTGCATCTTAAAAGGATACTATAAATTTAGGAAGAAGCGGTGAAGGGCAGATAAAATGAACACTCTCTTAAAAAGAGAAGCTCCAACGTTTGATACTTTTTAGTATAGAAGAAAAGGAAAACAGATGAACAGTTAAATTTGTGAATCTGTATAAGTAGTTATTAGAAAGGAATTTGTCTTTTCTCATAATAACGGTATCTAGAGTGAATGCAATCTCACTGGATATTCGCGATAAAAAAGTGGCATTTTTCAAGTGGAAAGAATTGAGACCACAATTGAGTTAGGGGATGGTAATCCAAATATAAGTTGTTACTATACATACATTACAACTTGTTTGTCCTTTAATAGGACTTGTTTGACTTTATGGTCAAGTGTATCTCTTTATTCATTTAACAATAGATAAATCAGCTTCCTTCATCGTATCTTGATGTATTGAGTTCTAGTTCCGTCTTGGCCACCTGGGTGACTTTGGGCCAGTCACTTTCTCTCCTCGGCCAACTCACCTCACAGAATTGTTGTTGTGGAGAACATAGGAGAAGGAAAGTGTGTTGGATGTGCTCTCCGCCTTGAGTTATTTGTAAAAATGATAAAACAAGGATATAAATAAATAAAGGAATAAATTATTGAAATTTTGAGTTTGATATGCAGAAATATATTGAACAGGTACAGCTATTTTGTCACCATCCTTAAGTAAAAAAGGCCAATTCTCAGTTTTCCTAGAACTTGAATCTCCTGTAAATCATTAATGGATAAATTGCATTTCAGTTTCATTTTGTCTCTGTATTTAATTATTGTTTCATGTCGCTAGGAAGTTATATAACAACAATTTTATTACAGTGTGACTTTTTTATGTAATTTCAAAGTGTTCTGATTTATATTTTTTCTTTTTTGTATTATTTTACTTTTTCCAGGGTGGTGTATACTATTTCATGGAACATGTAGCAGCTGACAGATCAACCTGGACCTACTTCTGGCAACAAGTCTGTAACCCTACCTGGGGACATGTGGGCGATGGGTGCTCCTTGTTAAAAGAGAGCTGGAAATATATAGAGAATGCGGGGTTTTCTAAACTGAACTTGCAACACATCATAGGCCCATTGGTCATATATGTAATGCGTCCCCATATTTATGGATATGGTGTGAAGTAATTGTTCAGTCTGGAGAAAGCGTCTTTCTCTTAAAACCAGATTTCTGAATATAAGGAATTAACAGTAACAATGCATATGCTGCAATAAGAAAAGGGTTTCCTCTATTCTGTATGATTCGGAGTGGAGAAAGGTTCCTAAACGTTCAGGCTGCACTAAGCCTAAATGGTACCTTGGATCAAATTTGGAGGGAGGAAAAATAATAAATGTAAAAATTAATTAAAAAAAAACAAAGGACCATGTGGGGGGGAAAGCCCCCACCATTTTGCTGTGGCATCCCTTAGACCACCATGTCAGCTGCCCAGGAAGGACAGCTCGAAGAGGCCTTTGGGGGGGGGGGTATTACTTGTAACCTGTGTGGAGTTCTCTAGTAAAAAACTGGTAATGGAAAAAGCTCTAACTTAAGCACAAGCTGAGCAGGGAATCTTGCTTAAATAGTACTTCAGGCAGAAGCCTTTGTTGGCTTTTAGGAGAGGCCTACACAGAAAGACTTTTCTCAGCTTCTTACTGCCTGTACTTGTAGAGAGGGTAAAACTGCAAATATTGACATGGGATTAGACTGAAAGCTAAGGCTTAGCATTTAGAAACTGATAATGTTGTATCAAAGCTTGCTAACTGCTGAATTATGTATTATCTCCTAGTTTTACTTATCATGCTTTTCATTTTCAATAAAAAGGGTTTGAGGTGTTTTCTCTCTCTCTGGTGAACTTTTGTTCATGACTTTTTCTGAGTATGGGCAAATGCAAATATTGTGTCCCCTGGTTCTGGGATATATTGTGAGTTGTGTAACTGATCCATGGAAAAGCCTGGTCCTCAATAATCATTTTAAATGGGGACTGAGAAGAGATGTGCTGTTAAACCTTAACCTGATATTTACCTGTTTGTAGAAACATTTTTGGAAAATGCTTCGGCATATCTGTTTAGCATCACCCCATCCCGTTTCTATCTTTCATTTACAAAAGATCCCAGATCAGCAGGGACTGTGGCCAATTCTTTGTGCAGCACAAAGAATCTTCCCTGTTGTTGGCCCCTGGGATATTCCAGAATTCCAAAATCCAGCTTTAAATGCCCTCAGCCTAGTGCTTTTTTCATTTTTTAAATTTATTACAGTCAAAGATTTATATAGAAAAAACCAAAATGTTTAAAAATAAAAGGATGGATATAAAACACAAAGTAAAAGAATGTACAGAATATGACTTCCGGTTTGCCGATGCAGCTGCTGTGGAAGCTTGGAAGGCGACTCCGTCTTCCACATCCGCTTTTCCTTCAATGGGGGACTCTGGAAAGGGTTGAAAGTCGCCCTGTAGGGGCAACAAGCAAAGAGGGGACCACTGCTTGATTGTGGGAGGGTGGCAGCCCTTCCCTTGACACAGGCAGCCCTCTAAACTGGCGGTGAAAAGACTGGCCATAGCAATATAGCTCGTCATTAGACTGCAGACAGCCAAAGTCAAATCTACTATCAAGCACTTTGAAAGCAATGCGGATGAAACTGGGTGAGATCTGATCTTCTCTTTACCCTAAGTACTTTCTTTTCCTGCAAATGCTGTTTGAAGTATGTTCCCCCTGTGAGGAGAGAGGGAAGGGAATTTCTATCCACCCTCTAAGAACTGTGGCGTCTGACTACCCAGGGCAGGGGTCGGCAACCTTAAACACTCAAAGAGCCACTTGGACCCGTTTCTCACAGAAAAGAAAACATTGAGAGCCACAAAACCCTTTTGACATCTAAAATGAAGATAACACTGTATGTATCCTTTTTTCACCTTTACGCTATGTATAAAAAAACTATAGTGTGTTGCATTTATGAAATCAATGAACTGCTGCAAAGAAAACAAATTTTTATGTCAGAGAAAAAGGGGGAAAAAACCTTTCTCCATCATCCCAACAGGTGAAAACAATTTTAGTAGTTTATCTACCATCTTTAAATACAGCATAATTATTCCCATACCTCATCTCTTAATTTAAAAAAAATCAAAATATTTCATTAAACGTTCTTTACTAAAAGTCCAGTAAGGTCAACATATATTCATATCCCCCCCTCTCTCTTTCTCTCTCTCCTCTTCCTCTCTCTCTCTCTCTGTCTTTCCTCTCCCTCTCTCTCTCTCACTTTCCTCGCTCTCTCTTTTTTCTCTCTCTGTCTTTCTATCTCTCTTTCTCTTTCTCTCTCTCTTCTCCCCCTCTCTCTCTTTCCTCTTTCTTTCTCTCTTTCCCCCTCTCTTTTTCTCTCCCTCTCTTTTTCTCTCTCTCTTTCTCATTTTCCTCGCTCTCTCTTTTTTCTCTCTTTTTCTTCCCGTCTTTTTCTCTCTCTTTCTTTCTTTCTCTTTCTCTTTCTCTCTCTCCTCTCCCCCCTCTCTCTCTTTCCTCTCCCTCTCTCTCTTTCTCTCTCTCTTTCCCCCTCTCTCTTTTTCTCTCGCTCTCTCTCTTTCTATCTTCTCCCTCCCTTTCTCTCTTTCTGTCTCTGTCTCTCTCTCTCTTTCCTCTCAACTCCTCTCTCTCCCTCTCTCTGATCTTCTGCTCACCTGGCCAGCTGGCCTCACATTGTTCTCTGACAAGCTGACACACATTCTTATTGGGCTGGCTATCTCCTCCCCTTGGTCTACCAGTCTTCTTCCCCCACTAAGTAAGTAAAAGTGTGTGTGTGTGTGTGTGTGTGTGTGTGTGTGTGAGAGAGAGAGAGAGAGAGAGAGAGAGAGAGAACACTGCTGCTTTCTGCTGCTTCCTGCTTCCTGCAGAGATGCAGTAAGGGCAGGAAGCCTGCCCAATAAGCTTGTCAGCTTGTTGGAAAACAGTGTGAGGCCAGCTGGCCAGGTGATCAGAGAAAGAGAGAGAAGGGAAGCGCAAGTGCCTCTCTCTGTCTCTGTCTCTCTTTCTGCAAATGGAGAAGGAGGACTGGGAGCCGCAGTAGAAGGCTGAAAGAGCCATATGCGGCTCCAGAGCCGCAGGTTGCCGACCCATAACCCAGGGGAATCAAAGCATTTAAAAGAACAACTTTAATCTAATTGGATTTATATGTTGCTGAAACTTGGGGACCAAAAATTTCCCTATTTCTTTTGGTGACTTTTGTTTTTATCTACAAAAAAGAAATAAAATCGGAAAAAGAATTAGAAAAATTTGGGACTTAAAAACTCTAAATGGCATCGGTGGCATCTTGTGGTGAAGCTTGAAATTGCAATTTATTATTTCCTAAAAAGAGACTTGGCTCAAAGCCCAGACCTTAGATAAGACTTTCCTGATCTTGACACTATCTGTGAAAGACTTAACTGTAAGAGAACAGTTGGCCTATTTGAACTGTGAATGTAAACCTTTACGGACTTTTGCTTAACAAACAACTTTTACTAGAAAGACTATTTACAATTAAGTGAAAGAGATGGATGAAGACCAGGAAAAGATTATTTCTATGTTGAAAGCAATATATGAAACCATTCTTTTAGCTTGTGATAAAATAAGACCTAAAATAAAAGATCAAGTGCCAGCTTAGATGCACAAAGCCAAATTTTGCCTACAACCAAAGAACCAACAATGCAGAAGATAACAAAAGAAGTGGGACAACCAAATATTAAGACAGAGGACTCAATTGACCAACAAATACAGCTGACGGAAAATCCAGAAAAGGAAGTGACAAGATTGAAAATGGAAATGACTTTTTATATAAACCAGAAGAAATTTGAGAAAGAAGTAGAATAGATTGAATTGAAGACAAATATATTGGAGCAAACATGGGGAACTGGAATAACAGGGAGACAATTTAACAAATACAAATGGGCTAGTGCTTCCAGAAAACTGACAATCAAATGGTCTCCTTTAATTCAAATAACATATATAAGAATGGAGGGAGATCTATTTGATGATTTAAAGGCGCTGATATGTGAGCCTAGTTGGCAAAGGAAGAAAGCTAGAATAAGATTGAAAAAACTGGGATTTTGACTCATTAGAAGCGATTTTATATTGCCAATTAGAGGGTTACTGAAAATAAGGATTTTATTGGTATAATATTGAAAAAATAGACTTAAAAGGGAAAAGAAAATTAATATTATGAATATGTTTGATTTATTGATTAACTCAGGCAATATATATAATGGATTTGATTTATTAAAGGGGATATGGTGGGAAATAGATAACTCTTAGGAAATAGAACAAGATTATGTGCAAATAGATAAAATGTATATTTTGGATATTATAGTTTGTTATGAAGTGAGATAAGGGAAAATTTGGTTACCCAAAATCTGAAAATTATAAATATCAAAGGTTAAATTGGAATATTAATAAAAAAATTAAAAATTGAGTAAAAATCCTCAGCCCACCAAACCCTTGTCAGTTTGTCCTTGAGTTCCCACAGAGCAGCAGCATTATTATGGCTAGCTGAGCTGAAGCATTCATCCCAATCCCCCTTCTGCGCCTGATTTCTAAATAGAAGAAAAAGCACGTTAAAAGCAAAGCGGCTGCAATTTTCATCAGTTGTTAGAGCGGGAACATCCAATGTTTACAGCGTTGACACCCAGCATTTACTTTTGGTTTTCAGATGAACTATTGGTTTGCTTAATTGCTTAATAACCAAAAAAGATTATGTACAACCAAAAAAAGTTGTAAAACCATTTTCTGACTGTCAGGACTTATGGCCTTGATGCATAGACTCCATTATGGTTATATGTTGCATACTACCTGTATAAATGAATACCTATTGGATTATTGCTTCCTAAAATTTTTGTGTTGCTGGCTAATTCAGAATTTGCAAGATGTATAGCAAAGTAAAACGATGTTAAAGGAGATGTCAAGGCTAAAACAAACAGCATCACATGTATTTAAATTGTCCCCATTAACTTTCAACACCAGGGGCCCTTCCCTAATTGCCAGAGTGAGCCCAAGTGGCAGGAACAGTCTCTGGAATTTGGAATTCTACTCATCAAGGGATTGCTCTCGTTAGGCAGCTTTTAAAACCCTGCAACCTCTCACTTCCCCTGAGCCATTTAGTTTAGACATCAGCAAAAGAAGATTACACATTAATAAGGATCAAGTAGAAGGAGTTTGGGGGCATTGCTATAGCAAAAGAGGGAAATAATTATCTTATTGGGGTTCAAATAAAATCTTTGTTAGTTTGTTATCTCATAACCTGCAAGAGTAAATAGGAAAAACTAGCATGTCTAAGCAGACTCTTTTCCAGGTGTTAATTTAAAAATGTGGGTCAAGCACAAGGCAAGTGCATAGCATCTAAATGGATTTACTTAAATTGTATGGTATTCTGTTTCCAGCTGAAACATTTCAAATGGTGAATGGAATGCTTAAGCAATAATGTCTTCTACACTAGTTGAAGCAGAGTCAGATACAAGAGTCGGAGTCAGAATAACAAGGCATTACCCAACCACTGTCCCCCTCCATCTCTTCTTCCAGTAGGAAATCAACCCTACTTGGGTATCTTGGGAGATACCAGAATTGAATCTTGGCATTCTAATTTTTGCAGAGAGGGGAGGTTGAGGCACACAGCTGGCCATGGCTAGATTTTTAATCCAGTCATGACTTTTTAGTATCTATAATAGCACAGGCTTATCTTTCTCCCTGCTGATTTTAGATTTCAATTACTGTATTATTTTGGGTGCAGCTTGATAAAATGTCATGTTGAAAATCTTGGATTTTAACTTGCAAACTAAGTTGTATAACTGCATGTGCAGAACCAAAAATCAAATCCTGCCTTTTTATGCATTAAAAGTCCATTTGCTTCATTATTCAGTAGTTATGAACTTTGAATTTCCCTGATGCTTTTGTTCATTAACCTAGTGAATATCTGAAGGCAGAACAAGAAACAAAGGAGAGAATCAGAACTAAAGAGAAATTTCTTGACAATTAGAATAATTGATCAGTGAAATGACTTGCCTCTTGAAGTTGTGGGTGCTACAATACTGATGATTTTTAAGAAGAGATTGGACAACCATTTGTCTAAAATGGTATAGGCCATTCCTGCTTGAGCAGCGGGTTGGATTAGAAGACCTCCAAGATCCCTTACAATTCTGTTGTTCTGTTTCAAATATCTGATTAATTCTATCTAATTCTGATTCTTAAGATTCTCTAGAGCAGGGATGTCAAACTGCCCGCCCGCGGGCCGGTTTCATTATATCGGAGCCACGCCCACCCCATTGCCGGAAATGGCGAAAAAGCTCCGATACGTCGCATGACGGCACGTGACGTCGCGAGTTTGACATGCCTGCTCTAGAGTCTTCTGCTTCTTTGGTTTTTTTAAAATTCATCTCTTTTTTCATTTACAAAGCATTCTTTTATGTCAATAAAATATCTATCTTCAAAGGAAGTTACATTCTTTTACACTTACAGAAGAAATACAGGCTTCCTCCCTCATGTATTTTTAAAAAATCATTTTGCAAAATTATAGATCTGGCACATATAACAGCAGGGGTGTCAAACTCGCAGCGTCATGTGACGTGAAATTGTCTTCATCTGGCTAGACTCAGATTAAAATAAACATAACCTTAGAATCCATCTTTGCAGCACCCACCAGTGACGCCTTCTGTCCATTTACAATAGCAAATAGGTGAAGGGACCACTAATGAGTTTCTGAATGTATAGAAAATCAAATTATGATAGAACAACCTCATGGTATTTCCAGTTGCTTGTGCCGATAGCTAGTTACTGTAACTGCCAACAAGGAGCCCGAGTGGGTTGCTCTCTAACAGAACTTGGAAGAAAATAATGCTTAATTGCAAAGACAGGGAACTTCCTAGCCTGGATGGAGAACTTGTTTTCCTCCAAAGTTTGAACTTCAACATCCCTTCAATCCCCGTCCGTACGTTCCAAGACTCGGCGTAATAAACGCTCGCATCTGCCACCTTTCTTAATTTACATCGCTACTGATTTGGGCGCGTCCAAGAGATGTAAGGTAGGGAAAACCCGAGTACTGTATTACAAGAAGGAAGGAAGGAAGGAAGGAAGGAGAGAGAGAGAGAGAGAGAGAGAAGGCGCTCCCGGGTGCTGAAACCGCGGAGCGCACGCGCCATGTGAAACCCGCTCCGAGAGTCGCGCGGCACACGAGACGGACAACCGCAAAAGAAGCCGACCAGCGGCCCCGGCGCCATTTGCTTCCTGGATTGAATATGATTCGAGGCTTTCGTTCTTCCCTCTTTTTTTTGTGGTCGCTGTTTCTGCTGCTGGAGCTCCTGTCCCCAGCCTCCCTCACAGACGGTGAGAACGAGGCTGCCTGCCTGAGCAGGGGGTTGGACTAGAGGACCTCCAAGGTCCCTCTCAGCTCTGTTCTTAATTTAATTTAATTTAATTTAATTTAATTTAATTTAACCTGTTCGTTGCTCCGTAAGGCAATGGCCTTTGAATGAGCTTGTTCTCAACGGTGCTCAAAAGACCGAGTGGCAGAAAGCACCGCTGCTCCCTACAACCCTAATTCATGCTGATCCCGTGGTGGAGGTGCAGGCGCTCAGGGTGGCCCTAACCGACCCCTCCCCAGCTTGAAACCTCCGTAAGGAAAAAGCTCTGCTCGTCCTGCTGAGATTTCGGCAATCTCTTGGCAACAAGTATCGGATTCCTCCCTCCTCTTCCTCCCTTTTGTGCGCAAAATAGAGCCCGTAATTACCAGCTATTTCTCTCTTGGCAAATTGAAACAAATTCAGAACTAGACCTAGAGGAACAGATTCATCATACACGCTCTTCGTTATCGTAGGTCATTCCTAACCCATTGTTTCATCTGGCCCAGAAGGGAAGGGAACTGGGTGGGAGCGTGTTTGGGAGCTTCAAAGATCAGAAGATTTTTAGTAGCTTGCATATTGTTGAATTTGTATTAGAGTCACAGAATTACTTGAACAATAAAGCATTAACAATGCAATTTTTAAAAAAAATATCAAATGTAATACAATACTGTTTGTCTATGGACGGTCTCAATCATCCAGGTCACAGTGGTCCCAAAGATGCTTTTTCCAAAAAGCAACTGGACTTCCTTGCTTTTTAAAAAAAATATTTCACTTCTCCTGTATTGAAGAAGCTTCTTAGCTAAGAAGCAAAATGTTTTCAAAAGAAAAAAAAAATGAGAAAATCCAGTTGCCTTTTGGAAAAAGCACCTTTAGGACAAGTGTAGAGATACCAAAGAAGCTCTCCAGTGGAAAATCACATGATATAAGACTAGTGTTCTTTCTTTCCAGTACAAAGTAGATAAGTCTTGCTAGCATACCTTGTAATGTCATGTGGATAAGGTATTTTTTTAAAAAAAAAAAAAAAGGCTGCAAAGGCATATTTGTGTCATGATTAGGTAAAAGTGGGGAAAGATTTGTCATTATGCCCATATTAGCTCTATGAATGCTTTGAAAGTGGGTAATAAATCATGAATTTTCTATTAAGACATGCATGTGTTGTTAATCACGCCCTATTTAACATGACCTTAAGCATATGGAACTCCATTTCACTGAGATCAAATATTTATTCCACATTTTTCGGTGCTGAGAACAATCTAGCAAAAAAGAAGTATGCATATTGTTTTAACTAATACATGCTTTT
The DNA here is from genome assembly GCF_016545835.1 of Crotalus tigris. NCBI lineage: Eukaryota > Metazoa > Chordata > Lepidosauria > Squamata > Viperidae > Crotalus > Crotalus tigris. The sequence goes on from NW_024096981.1 coordinate 171,108, forward strand.
GATGCTTTTAAAATTGTATGAGGAAAGATGTGCTAGTCTGGATAACAAAAAATCTGACTAACTAATTTTATTAAAACTAAGATTAAAACTAATTTTCAATCATAAGCTTTTGTGAGTTGCAGCCTTTTAATAGAATAGGATAGAACAGAACAGAATTCTTTATTGGCCAAGTGTGATTGGACACACAAGGAATTTGTCTCCAGTGCATAAGCTCTCAGTGTACAGACAAGTAATAGTGATAAATCATGATCATAAACAATATAAAAATACATTCATCATAAATCACAAAATACAATACTTCATCATAAATCATAAGGTGCAACACTTAGTGATAGTCATAGGATACTAGCTAAGCAAACAGCATATCATACTACGATACTAAGTAAAACAATATAAATTGCAAGATACAAGCAACAAAGTTATAGCCATAAGATAAGGATAGGTAATAGGAAAGATGAGGAGAATAATAGTAATACAGCTTTACTAAGCAGTTTGATGGTGTTGTAGGAATTAGTTGTTAAGCAGAGTGATGGTGTAGGAGAAAAAACTAGATAGAATAGAATTGGTTGATTAGAAAAGATACTACCAGACACCTTATTTCAGGCTGTTGAAGGCCATTTTTAATGTTTATGTCGCTATCCTCTGAACAAGAAAAGTGGTAATTTTCCCCCCATCAATTTCTAGTACAGGTAATCCTCGACTTACAGCAGTTCATTTAGTCACAATTCAAAGTAACAATGGCACTGAAAAAAGTGACATGACTGTTTTTCACACTTGCAACCATTGCAATATCACCATGGTCATATGATCAGAATTTGGATGCTTGGCAACTTGTTCATATTTATGACGGTGTGTCCTAGGATCCTGTGATCACTTTTTGCGACCTTACAAGCAAAGTCAAGGGGAAGCCTGATTCACTTAACAACCATGTTACTGAATTAACAACTGCAATGATTCACTTAACTGTAGCAAGATAGGTTGTAAAGTGAGGCAAAATTCATTTAACAAATGTTTTGTTTAATGAGAAATTTTGGGCTCAAAACATTTTGCTTAATGAGAAATTTTGGGCTCAATTGCGGTCTTACCTGTAATTTCTAGTTCTCAGGAGCTAGTTTTAATATATTGTTGAATATCGGTTATGTTTTAATCTTTCACAGAAATATTTCTTATCGTTAAAACTATTTTGATTTCCAGAATGTGGAACAAGGCCTGCAGTAGATGAGTCCATGATGGGCTCCCGGATTGTAGGTGGACATGATGCTGAACCTGGGGCATGGCCATGGCAAGTCAGTCTTCAAATTCATTACAGTGACAGAGCATATCGTCATATATGTGCAGGAGTTTTAATCAGTAACAACTCAGTGATGACTGCAGCACATTGCATTCAACATTATCCGTATGTATTTTTCAGTACCAAATGATTTTCTGTCCATTTTTGGTGAATGAGTATATAGCAATAGCACTTAGACTTATATACCACTTTGCAGTGCTTTACAGCCTGACTAAACAATTTACAAAGTCAGCCTATTGCCTCCAACAATCTGGATCCTCATTTTACTTACCTCGGAAGGATGGAAGGCGGAGTCAATTTTGAGCTGGTGAAGATCAAACTGCTGGCAGTCAGCAGAGTTAGCTTGCAATACTGCATTCTAACCACTACCCTACTACGGCTCTGTTTAAGGTGTGTATATACACACATACACATACACACATTTTGAAACCTGGATTATGTAGCAACAGATAATCCTCCAAGGAAAGAAAGAATGTTTTGGGAAAAGGAAATGAAAACAGACTTCATCCTCCCATTAATTGGTACACATGAGCACATATACCTGTGTATATACCTGTCATATTTGAAAGGGAAAAAATAGGAACCAGGACAAACAACATTTTAATTGTTTCCTGTAAAATAAGTCATTTCTATAAAATTCCCACTTTAAAAATTGTATCTATCTATACCAACCATTCTCTCCCTACACAAGTAAACCCCCCACCCGAAACAGGCATAGTCAGACAGGCACATATTCCCCTCTGTCCTTCCATATGAAATGGCAACAAACAAAATGAGATGTTTCACTGGGTAAGGATAGGATAGGAAGGGCTACCATTTCTCCTCTGCAAGACATGATAACTTCCACTATGTGGAAGTTGCCTTAAGGTAGTCTGAAATTTTGCAGCCCCAATATGGAATCTGTAAGGGGAAGGAATAGCCAAGCTGGATTGAAATAAAGTGAGAGGAAAAATGAAAAGAGAAGGAGCAGAAACATATTTATGTATTACAGAAAGATACCAAATTGTGTGATATATATAATTACATTAGAGAGTGTCATAGAAATGTGTGGCATTATACTTGTGGGAAGTACCTAAAGCAGTGGTTCTCAACCTTTCTAATGCCGTGACCCCATAATACAGTTCCCCATGTGGTGACCCCCAAGTGGGTGTGGCCACCAATAAGAGGGAGTAGGACAGCTAGGAAAAAGGGAAAAAATGGCGGACAGCATGGTTTGGCGACCCCCATGAAATGGTCATTCGACCCCAAATGGGGTCCCGAGCCACAGGTTGAGAACCACTGACCTAAAGGAAGGGACTGATTGAACTCTGAGAGTGCTTTCATTATAAATAACATTGATGTGCCAATTGTGTATTTATGAATCTCCTTCCTAAACTATTTCCTTCTTCCACATATCTTTTGCTTATAGGGGCAGGAGATATTCTGATACTTTAATCCACAAATTGAGCTTAAAAAGCATTTATTGTAGGTTTCAGTGTTTGTAGATCAAGTACCATATATGTATGTATGTATGTATGTATGTATGTATGTGTATATATATATATATATATATATATATATATATATATATATATATATATATATATATATATGTAGGTCTTTGGTTGTTCGGGTTTTCTCCCGCGTAAAATTGGAAGTGTCTTGGCGACATTTCGACAAAGTCCCATTCGTCATCTTCAGGCTGGTGTTTCAGCTTCGTGCTTCGAGCAGCAATGTGTGGTCTTAGCTGTTTCTTCCTTTTAACTGCCAGTGGGGGTATGAACTGATTGGGTGGGAGCTTGGCTGTGTTCTGATTGGGTGGAGGTGTGTTCTGATTGGTTAGGGGCGTGGCTGTGCTCTGATTGGCTGGGGGGTTGGCTGTGCTCTGATTGGCTGGGGGTTGGCTGTGCTCTGATTGGCTGGGGGAGTGTTCTGTTTGGTTGTGCTCAGGTTAGTCTGAGTTGCAGAGGGGTTTAAGATTTTGGGCTGCCTTGCTATTTTTTGGCTTCGCGTTCGTGGTTGTGCCTCCTCTTCATGGAGGGTGTCAGTTTGCTTCATGTATGGATTGGAGGGGTTTAAAGTGGCTAATGATGCAGCTGTGGTCTGGCTTCTGGTTTGTGGTCATGCCTCATCATCGGTGTGGCTTTGGGTTTGCTTTTTGCATGGATGTGTGGTGGTGACATCCTGTGTGGTTTTTGTGAGTGTGGGTCTGGTATCATTTTTTGTGTTAGGGAGTTGTTTGTCAATAAGGGCGGGTTTCCAAATGGCTGGTAGGCGGGAGGTATCATCTCGCTTGTTCATGCTGTGTGGGCGTTTTTCTATCTCGATGGCTTCTCTGATTATTCTGTTATTAAAATGTTCACTTTTGGCAATGGTTCTGGTATTTTTAAAGTCAATTTCATGTCCTGTGGCTTTAAGGTGTTGGACCAGGGAAGATGTTGGTTCCTCTTTTTTGACTGAGTTCTTATGTTCTTCAATGCGTGCACTTATTCTTCTGTTGGTTTGTCCTATGTATGTGTTGGGACAAGCAGTGCATGGGATTTCATATACTCCTTGATTTTCTAACTCAATTTTATCTTTGGGGTTTCTTAGGATGGTGGATATTTTTCTGTTTGTGCAGAATGTTGTTTTGATGTTGTGTTTATGGAGGATCTTACTGATTCTGTCTGTGGTGCCTTTTATGTATGGGAGGAGGGCTTTGCCGTTTTCTTGTTCTTTGTCTTGGATTTTAGTGGGGTTTCTTTTTGGATTAGGTTTGTAATCTTATTTCTTTGGAATCCATTGGATGTTAGTACATTGGTGAGAGTGTGTAGTTCGGTTTTTAGGTGTTGTTCGTCAGCTAAGCGTTTTGTTCTGGAGATTAGTGTCTTGGCTACAGAGTTGATCTGTGCTGGGTGGTGGTGTGAGAGAGCGTGCAGATAGCGGTTTGTGTGTGTTTTCTTCTGGTAGATGGTGTGTCCTAGGGAGCCATTGGATTTCTTGTAGACTAAGACATCCAGGAAGGGAAGTTGGTTGTTAGCTTCTGTTTCCATGGTGAACTGTATTTTGGGGTGTAGGCTGTTGAGGTGTGTGAGGAAGTTGTCCATTTTTTCTTTCCCATGTGGCCAGATTATGAAGGTGTCGTCTACGTATCTGAGCCAGAGTTTGGGTTTGTGATCCGATTTTTCTAGAGCTTGGTTTTCAAAGTGTTCCATGTAGAGGTTGGCAATGACAGGTGAGAGGGGTGATCCCATGGGTGCTCCTTCTGTTTGTTTGTATTTTTGTCCATTATAGATGAAGTATGTGTTGGATAGGCAGTGGTTGGTCAGATCTAAGATGTGTTTGGGGGGGTTATATTTGTTTTGAATAGCTGTCAAGGCTTCTTTGATAGTCACTTGGGTGAAGAGGGATATGACATCGAAGCTCACTAGTAGGTCGCTGGGCTGTAAGTTTTGTTTCTTTATGATCTCTATAAACTGGAATGATTTTTTTACGTGTGAGGTGATGGATTCTGCATAGGGCTGTAGTTGTTTGGCGAGAAATTTGGCTAGGTTTTGTAGAGGTGAGCCTATGGAGCTGACTATAGGTCTGAGTGGGGTTCCTTCTTTGTGTATCTTGGGGAGACCATAGAGTTTGGGGCATCTGGATGATCTCTCTCTGGGAATGATTCTTTGCTGGATCTCTTCGCTAATGGGGGAGGCTTTTATTTTGGATCTGGTGGTTTTTTCCAGGTAGGTGGTGGGATCTGTATTTAGGGGTTTGTATGTGGAGTCTTGGAGTAGGTTGGTTAATTTGGTTTGGTAGTCAGATGTGTTCATAACCACCGTGGCGTTGCCCTTGTCTGCTGGTAGGATTATTATGCTGGTGTCTTCTTTCAGGTTACGTAGTGCTGTCTGTTCCTCTTTGGGTAAGTTGCTTTTGGGTGGCTTGCTGGTGCAGAGGATGTTGGTGATTTCGAGTCTGATTCTGTTAGCGTCGTCGGGGTTGATTTTGGTCAGGCTGGTTTCAACTCCACATATAATGGTTTCAGTGGGGATGTGCTTGGGAGCGACTGCAAAGTTGAATCCTTTGGAAAGGACATTGGTTTCGGCTTTGGTGAGGATCCTATCTGATATGTTATGCACTGTTTGTTTCATGTGTGGCTGTGAGGGAGGAGGGGTTTGTTTCTGCCGTTCTTGTAGTCTTCGGAGTTTGTTGGTGTGTGTATCTGTCTTGAGGGTGGTCTGTGTTTCGGCTCTCCAGACGGCAAGTTGTTTGGATTTGTCCCAAAGTGCGGGGTGGATCTTGTTGCTGAGTTTGAGGTGGAGTGTGAGGAGATCTTTGTTAATTCGGTCTAGGAGGAATCTTTTTGTGTGAAGTTCATTTCTGATTAGGGCCAGTTCTGTTCTTTTCAGGATGCGTTTGGTGGCTGCAGAGTTGGAGTGGAATTTCAGTTGGAAACATGTGGGGATTAGATTTTGATCTCGGCAGTTGCGTAGGAATGCGAGGTCGCATAAAATGGAAGCTCTTTGGACTTCAAGTTTTTCATAGGTCCTGGTCAGATGGTGGATTTCCTCCCCGTAGAGGTTCGATATTTGTTTTCTGAGGTTTTCGCGGGTGTTTGTATGTAGGTCTTTGGTTGTTCGGGTTTTCTCCCGCGTAAAATTGGAAGTGTCTTGGCGACGTTTCGACGAAGTCCCATTCGTCATCTTCAGGCTGGTGTTTTCAGCTTCGTGCTTTGAGCAGCACTTCGTCGAAACGTCGCCAAGACACTTCCAATTTTACGCGGGAGAAAACCCGAACAACCAAAGACCTACATACAAATACCCGTGAAAACCTCAGAAAACACACACACACACACACACACACACACACACACACATGTATATGTATATGTATATATGTATATATATATATAGTGCTTTCAGCTTCGTGCTTTGAGCAGCAATGTGTGGTCTTAGCTGTTTATTTCTTTTTAACTGCCAGTGGGGGTATGAACTGATTGGGTGGGAGCTTGGCTGTGTTCTGATTGGGTGGAGGTGTGTTCTGAATGGTTAGGATCTTGGCTGTGCTCTGATTGGCTGGGGGAGTGTTCTGTTTGGTTGTGCTCAGGTTAGTCTGAGTTGCAGAGGGGTTTAAGATTTTGGGCTGCCTTGCTATTTTCTGGCTTCGCGTTCGTGGTCATGTCTCCTCTTCATGGAGGGTGTCAGTTTGCTTCATGTATGGATTGGAGGGATTTAAAGTGGCTAATGATGAAGCTGTGGTCTGGCTTCTGGTTTGTGGTCGTGCCTCATCATCGGTGTGGCTTTGGGTTTGTTTTTTGCGTGGATGTGTGGTGGTGACATCCTGTGTGGTTTTTGTGAGTGTGGGTCTGGTATCATTTTTTGTGTTAGGGAGTCGTTTGTCAATAAGGGCGGGTTTCCAAATGGCTGGTAGGCGGGAGGTATCATCTCGCTTGTTCATGCTGTGTGGGCGTTTTTCTATCTCGATGGCTTCTCTGATTATTCTGTTATTAAAATGTTCACTTTTGGCAATGGTTCTGGTATTTTTAAAGTCAATTTCATGTCCTGTGGCTTTAAGGTGTTGGACCAGGGAAGATGTTGGTTCCTCTTTTTTGACTGAGTTCTTATGTTCTTCAATGCGTGCACTTATTCTTCTGTTGGTTTGTCCGATGTATGTGGTGGGACAAGTGGTGCATGGGATTTCGTATACTCCTTGATTTTCTAATTCAATTTTATCTTTGGGGTTTCTAAGGATGGTGGATATTTTTCTGTTTGTGCAGAATGCTGTTTTGATGTTGTGTTTATGGAGGATCTTACTGATTCTGTCTGTGGTGCCTTTTATGTATGGGAGGAGGGCTTTGCCGGTTTCTTGTTCTTTGTCTTGGATTTTGTGGGGGTTTCTTTTTGGATTAGGTTTGTAATCTTATTTCTATGGAATCCATTGGATGTTAGTACATTGGTGAGAGTGTGTAGTTCAGGTTTTAGGTGTTGTTCGTCAGCTAAGCGTTTTGTTCTGGAGATGAGTGTCTTGGCTACAGAGTTGATCTGTGCTGGGGGGTGGTGTGAGAGAGCGTGCAGATAGCGGTTGGTGTGTGTTTTCTTCTGGTAGATGGTGTGTCCTAGGGAGCCATTGGATTTCTTGTAGACTAAGACATCAGGAAGGGAAGTTGGTTGTTAGCTTCTGTTTCCATGGTGAACTGTATTTTGGGGTGTAGGCTGTTGAGGTGTGTGAGGAAGTTGTCCAGTTTTTCTTTCCCATGTGGCCAGATTATGAAGGTGTCATCTACGTATCTGAGCCAGAGTTTGGGTTTGTGATCCGATTTTTCTAGATCTTGGGTTTCAAAGTGTTCCATGTAGAGGTTGGCAATGACAGGTGAGAGGGGTGATCCCATGGGTGCTCCTTCTGTTTGTTTGTATTTTTGTCCATTGTAGATGAAGTATATGTTGGATAGGCAGTGGTTGGTCAGATCTAAGATGTGTTTGGGGGGGTTATATTTGTTTTGAATAGCTGTCAAGGCTTCTTTGATAGGCACTTGGGTGAAAAGGGATATGACATCGAAGCTCACTAGTAGGTCGCTGGGCTGTAAGTTTTGTTTTTTTATGATCTCTATAAACTGGAATGAGTTTTTTACGTGTGAGGTGATGGATTCTGCATAGGGCTGTAGTTGTTTGGCGAGAAATTTGGCTAGGTTTTGTAGAGGTGAGCCTATGGAGCTGACTATAGGTCTGAGTGGGGTTCCTTCTTTGTGTATCTTGGGGAGACCATAGAGTTTGGGGCATCTGGATGATTTCTCTCTGGGAATGATTCTTTGCTGGATCTCTTCGCTAATGGGGGAGGCTTTTATTTTGGATCTGGTGGTTTTTTTCCAGGTAGGTGGTGGGATCTGTATTTAGGGGTTTGTATGGGGAGTCTTGGAGTAGGTTGGTTAATTTGATTTGGTAGTCAGATGTGTTCATAACCACCGTGGCGTTGCCCTTGTCTGCTGGTAGGATTATTATGCTGGTGTCTTCTTTCAGGTTACATAGTGCTGTCTGTTCCTCTTTGGGTAAGTTGCTTTTGGGTGGCTTGCTGGTGCAGAGGATGTTGGTGATTTCGAGTTAAAAAGAAATAAACAGCTAAGACCACACATTGCTGTTCAAAGCACGAAGCTGAGAGCACCAGCCTGAAGATGACGAATGGGACTTCGTCGAAACGTCGCCAAGACACTTCCAATTTTACGTGGGAGAAAACCCGAACAACCAAAGACCTACATACAAATACCCGCGAAAACATGAACACCAGGGTAGTAAAACTATAAAAGTTTAATTAAAAAGCGCCAAGCTTTCGCCGTCCCTGCCCGCATCATCAGGGCTAGAGCGCCAGAAAGTGTGAGAGTTTTTTTATAGGCAAGTCAGAGTCTGCGCCCGGCTCCTCGATCTCGTCACTGGGCCTAATTGATTCAAATGCGCTTGATTGGTTTGCTTCCTCCTATTCCTCTTAGTTACGTGTGTGTTGTCGTCTCTCCTCCTTTCTTTCGATTCTGGGATGGGTGGGATAACTCCCCTACCGTTCAAATTATCTCTATTCCTCAACCCATCCTCCCCATCAGGTTTGAGTGGTAATGTACACCTCCCCTTCCTTTCCCAATCATCCTCCGCTTGGCTGTTCTTTTTGCGATAGCCTTCTCTTTTAACTTTAGTACTTTCTCCTCCCATCCAACTGTCATCTGGACAATCCTGTAAGTCGCTCTGAGTTGGTTGCGATATGCTGGTGATCTGGGATAGGTTGATGGGTTGTTTGTCTACTGGGGGGGCGGTCCCCTGACTGTAATTACATTCAGTCGTCTTACTCCTCCTCCCCCTTTCTTGAGCCTCCTGTGTTCCTTTCGCACACGTTATAATTCGGAGGCTCAGTCTGGGGGAGATAGTAGAATTACGATCTTCTCGAGTGCCACCGTGCTTCTCTTTCGCTCTCCTCTCCCTTCTAACGTCGTTCGTGCCCATGTGCGCATCGTGGGGGTCTTCGGAGTCTATGGGTAGAAGGCGCAACAGTTCGGTCTCGTAAATGCCACCCTCTTGTTCATTTTCCCATCCCAATTCAGCCGTCTCAGCTGAGTGGAGGGGTCGTCTCCTCTTCCCCAGATCGGTTGCCTCGCTTCTTTCCAGGCGCAGGCAGGCTGCCAGATTCATTCTGCTGTTCCTTTGGATCCGTGCTGGTGTTGTAAGAGTGGTAGGAATGCTTCATAATTGCTCTTCCTCATCTGGCTTACACCGAGCCAGTTGGGGGGTTGGCATATTCCCCTTGATATTATCAGGGTTGTTATTAGGTCGTCGGTAATGGGGCAGCTGGTTGGTCGCACTCCACGATCTTAACGCCATATATGCTGGACACAGGTCAACGTGCCGATAAATAGAGCTGTTATTAGAGGGCCACGCCTCCCTAAGTAGGCGGCCTCCCTTGGTATTGTCACTTGCCAGCACACTAACTTCACTGAGCATTCCTACCACTCTTACAACACCAGCACGGATCCAAAGGAACAGCAGAATAAATATATAAAAAACAAATGCCAGGATAATTGCAATTGATATAAGTGTATTAATCAAGTCCAGTTACTTACTGTTTTGCATCAATCTCTGACATTCAAGAGTAATCTTCAAAGCTTTTGTCAGCTAACCTGGCAAATTCCATAAAGAGACATTGTCCATGCTTTCTTGTTGCAGCTAAAAATACATTTTATTGTTGAGTTTTATGTCTTTTCCAAATCAGAAATCACTCAACATCTAGGTTTGGGATGAGGGGGAATTATGGTAAGTTTCAAGTGTTTATGGATCCAGACTGAAGAGCAGTGGTAAAAGTAAGTATGGAGGAAAAAAGAGCCCAGGGAGAGGAAAGTAGGGGGAAAACATCCAGGAACCTAGGAAGACTAAAGCCACTGCAGGAAAGAATGGCAGTGGTGGCAAACTAATCAAAGTAACTAAGGGAACTACTGGTTCGAGGATTGGCAGCGAGAGCCAAGATCTCTACAGTTTGACCAAAGAATGGAAGAAGTAAAGGCAAAGAAGGGTAGGGCAAAGCATCTAAGCATCAAGAAAGCATCAAGAAAAAATAGCTGGATTTGGTACTTGGTGCTTCTTAGTCAATACTGGTATTAAAATCCTGTAGAAGAAGCTTTCCTGGGCTCTCATAAGCTTAAGTATTGCCAATAACAACATACTTTGATGAGTATTAAATCTGAAACCTCTTGTTGTTGTTAAATGCGAAGTCGTGTCCGACCCATCGCGACCCCATGGACAACGTTCCTCCAGGTCTTCTTGTCCTCTGAAACCTCTTACTAGTAGGCAAAATTATTTCTGTAGTTCTTCACATTAGTCCTCACTCTGCAAAGGCTTTCAGTTTCTAATAGGAATTCTTTTCTTAATTTAGAACAGAATTTTCAAGACAACTGCCTTCATTGGAATGACATAAATAAGGCTGCTTTTGGCAAAGATTGGTCTTGATTTCAGAACTCCAATCTGAAAATTCTTGAACTGAAGTGAAATTACTGCATTATTTTGACTCTTGTTTGTTATCAGTATTTCTGATGTAACAATTCTGTAGTATCTATTGACTCTTATGGACCTTTGATTTTTTTTCCCTAGGAAACCAGACAAGTGGAGAGCTGTAGTTGGTTTGCATCATCTTTACATACATTGGCCTTTTTCTAAAGAATATCATATCAAAGATATCATAATCCACTCTGATTATGAATTTGGAACTTTTGAAAATGATGTTGCCTTGTTCAGATTGATGCAATTTGTCAAGTACAATGATTACGTCCAGCCTATCTGCTTACCTGACTCTGCTCTCTTTCTGAGTGATAAATCTAAGAATCCATGTTATATAAGCGGGTGGGGAAGCACAAAGGAAAAAGGTAAATCTATTCTTATTACTTTTAATATTAAGATCACGATTTTAGTGATTTTAGGCTATAGTCTTATTCACAAATTAAATAAAATCAAGGCTGCTAGTAAATGTACTCAGTAAAACCTTACTAGCCATAGTGACAGTACATTTTTTAATCATCTTTTCACCAAACGTTCTAGATATGCATCCACAAACAATGGAATGGATTCATTTTTAAAAAAATTCTTTTTTTCCTGGATATTGAACTTTTAAAATCAGAAATATAAGTGATGTTACTATCAAATAAATCCAATTTTGTCTGGATGTAATAGTAGTATATTTTTTCTTCTCTTGTTCTTACATGCATTATTGACAAAACCTGAATAGACAGGACAGAACAATATTTTACTGCAATAAATGGGAAATCTAGATTTTTACAGGTGCAAAACCTCTGGTTTCTATATGTTGCTAACTGACAGCTCTCACTGTCTTGGACAATATGGTAATAGTGAGAGATGCTGGGAATCAATATTACAACATCTGGAAAGCCAGAATTTATAATTCCTCAAGGCGGTGATAAGCCTCCAGATGTTGTTGCACTATGATTCCCAGCATTTTTTCATCATCACAATGTTACGCTTACTTAGACAAGCCACTGGCATGCCTGCCATACATCCTGTTTGTATATTTGTATATTGCCAATAGCATAGGATGCAGACTAGTCCATTACTATTAGACATTACGTAGCCAGGATTGATGGAATACTACCATTACTAAATGATCAATGAAAATTGAAAACATACTACAGTATAATTTCAAATGCAATATTGTGGTCTAAAACAAAAAACTACTTATATGCTTAAAATTTTATGCTTAACATGATGGTGCAATGCTACGTGAGATGATAGCTTATTGTACAGATAACATAAATTTTACAATTCTCCATAATGATTTTTGACCTTAATATGACACTCAAAGTTGCAGTAATGAAAAGATGAAAATGAATAGACTGAAATATAGCAGTCAAACAAATAGTATGGATTTGTTATATAAAATTTGCAAAGATTGTCAATGACTATAGATACAGTATGAAGTATATGGGTTAGGAAATTTGACTTATAGTCCAAAAACCTTCAAATTCCATCAGTTTTTTCTACTGGATTCCCTACCCTATTCCTATATTACAAACACAAATAATCTTCCAGCTTTATTTTATGCTTTCATTACAGGTAAAGGTAAATATATATTACAAGAAGCTCAGGTTGACATTATTCCATTGCAAATCTGTAATAGCTATGATTGGTATGCAGGCACAGTATCCCTGAAAATGATTTGTGCTGGCTCTGAAAGTGGACATGTTGATAGTTGCCAGGTAAATTGTTGATCATTTCATTTAAAAAATATTGTGAAACTATCTTCTACAGCTGTTACTTGATCAATTTTTAATGAGTAGATGCACAATAATATGCCCAAATAATAGGAATACAATCAGTTTGGGAAGGAAAAAATAGTTGATGACAGTCTGTGTCATAAAATGGTTATTTGAATTTTTATAGTAAAATTCAAAGGACATTTTGCTTTTTCTAAAATCATTAAATAACGGTAGTTACAAAAATGACTGATAGTGCCTTAGGCACATTACAAAAGAGAAAAAGTAGTCACTCGTTTTTTAAAAAAAAAAAATCCTGAAAGCAAAAAGTTGTTACAAGAAAGGTAAAGTTCTTATAGAAATTTGCAGGACATATTTTTAATTTATGCATATGAACATGAATATAAAGAAAAATACATCATGACTGTTTCACAGTCTTTCAGTGAAGACCTTAGCAGTGGCTATGGGATAGTACTAGGGTCTCCCATTCGTTTCTTAGTTCTGGTTTCAGTATAGTTTTTAAAATCTTAATTTGTGGTTTTAATGTTTCAATATTTTAATTATTTAGTTTTATAATTTGTAAGCCACCCAGAATCACCTTATAGGGAGATGCATGGCATAAAAAATTAATAAATAATAGTAATAATAGCAGATTTTTTTCTGATTCAGATCACTTCACCTGTTTTCACAGTAGATCACTTGGAAATATAGAATGATTCTCAATACCTGCATACAAAAATGTTTGATGGTAGATAAGCCCCTAACATGCTGAGTTTATAGTGCAATTTCAGTGTGGTATAGTCTCTAAGTATTGGGCTGACACTAGGAAGACCCAAGTTCCACATTGCCCTCAGCCATGGAAGCTCATTGGGCCACTTTATTCTACTCAGTACTTGTACAATCTAATTCAGAAGGCTGTTGTGGGAAAAATAGGAAAGACTGCTATATATTCTGCCTTGATGTCATAAATGAAATGCATCTTATGAATAAGTAATCTGCAAATTATCCAAACAAGATATCAGTGTATGTATATTTAAAGTAACTTAATTTTAAAACTTGTAATCCAACAAAAGCAAATATTTCTCCTACAGGATATCCAAATTTATATTTCCAAATGATCATTATTTTCATTTGGTATGTTATGGCAAACATAACTCAGACTAATAGGAAATATGCTATTATATGCTTCAAAATAGCAATACCTAATTTGTCTTATCTTTCTTTTTCACATTGTAGGGAGACAGTGGTGGTCCTCTGGCATGCTATTTCCCAGATGCCAGCAAATATTATTTAATAGGAATCACCAGTTCTGGTGTTGGCTGTGGCAGACCAAAATTTCCAGGACTCTATGTGCGTGCTGCAAGTTACAAAAAATGGATATATTCATATTTATTTAACAAAACAAATATTGTAAGCCTTCGGCTTGTCTTAATTTTGGGAACTGCTGGATGGATAACTTTCCATTTTGTATAAAATTCAAATTTTATTGAAATAGGGTGACAGATGATTATGTTTTAAGTTTTTTTCTTTCCCTTGCACACATATATTTTCCAGAAAATTCTCAGTAATGGAACTAATTGATTTATGTGGTAATTCAGTATAATAAACCTAGTCTTCTAATCTTAGTATTCTAATCTGCTACTTATGCACACATACCTAGAAAGAATTTAACATGTATTTAATTGATAGTTTAAATATAAGCACCACTGTTATGTACCATTTATGAGCTATAAAATATATAAAAGCTATCACTAATATGCTACTGGGGAAGAGCAGAGGGCTAGTACTAGTAGCATCAGAAAGAATGAAGCGACCGGGCCAAAGCCGAAAGGATGCTCAGCTGTGGATGCATCTGGTGGTGAAAGGAAAGTCCAATGCTGTAAAGATCTTTTCTCCATAGGAACCTGGAATATAAGATCCATGAATCAAGGCAAGCTAGACGTAATCAAACAAGAGATGACAAGACTGAACATCGACATCTTAGGAATCAGCGAACTAAAATGGACAGGAATGGGTGAATTTAACTCAGATGACCATCAGGTATACTACTTAAATTGTAGAAAGTGGGGGAAAGCACTAGGCCACTCTGGTATGAACTAAATCATATTCCTGATGAATATACAGTAGAGGTGACAAATAGATTTAAGGAATTAGATCTGATGGACAGAGTGCCTGAAGAACTATGGACGGAGGTTCGCAACATTGTACAAGAGGTAGCAACTAAAACTATCCCAAAGAAAATGAAATGCAAGAAAGCAAAATGGCTGTCTGAGGAAGCTTTGCAAATAGCTGAAGAAAGAATGGAAGCAAAAGGCAAAGGAGAAAGAGAAAGATACACCCAACTGAATGCAGAATTCAAGAGAATAGCTAGAAGAAATAAGAATACCTTCTTAAATGAGCAGTGCAAGGAAATAGAAGAAAACAATAGAATAGGGAGGACCAGAGATCTCTTCAAGAAAATTGGAGTTACGAAGCGAACGTTTCATGCAAAGATGGGCATGATAAAGGACCAAAATGGCAGGGACCTAACAGGAAGAAGAGATTAAGAAGTGGCAAAACTACACAGAAGAACTATACAAGAACGAGCTTAACGTCCCATATAACCATGATGGGGTGGTCACTGACCTCAAGCCAGACATCCTAGAATGTGAAGTGAAATGGGCCTTAGGAAATCTGAGCAACAACAAAGCTAGTGGAGGTGATAGTATTCCAGCTGAGCTATTCAAAATCTTAAAAGACGACGCATTAAAGGTGCTACACTCAATTTGCCAGCAAATTTGGAAAACTCAGCAGTGGCCACAGGATTGGAAAAGGTCAGTTTACATTCCAATTCCAAAGAAAGGCAATGCCAAAGAATGTTCAAACTATTGCACCATTGCACTCATTTCACATGCTGGTAAAGTTATGCTTAAAATCCTACAAGCTAGACTCCAGCAGTATGTGGATCGAGAACTACCAGAAGTACAGGCAGGATTTTGAAGAGGCAGAGGAACTAGAGATCAAATTGTCAACATACCCTGGATCATGGAGAAAGGAGTTCCAGAAAAACATCTACTTCTGCTTCATTGACTATGCTAAATGTTGAGTCCTCGGCTAATGGCAATGACAATGCGAGACATTCTTGATGTTCAGTAACCTTCTTTATTTCTCTTCAGCAGCCCCGTTACAACTCAAGGCAGCACGGACTTCTCAGCTTCTCTTAAGGACATTTTTCCCAGAGCCAAAAGGCAACATTTAGGCGCGCAAAGCCCCTCGCGCAAATGCGCGAGCACTGGCACCAACCAGTCTGGTCCCGGGCAACTTTCAGCTGCCCGGGACCATTGCAACATCCCGAGCCTGCCCTTTTGCAGGCTCAGGACATAACACTCCTTCTCCCCCGGCTAAGACTACATGACAATTTTAACGCAACCTCAGCACGAGCGTGGTGTACACTCTTGTTAAATGGTACTACACTATAGTGCTGGGGATTAACTCCAGGGTTCCCATTTCCAGCTTCCACAGAATACACTTAAGTCTTCTGCCTGGCCAGTAAGGTTATAAAATCTTCAAGATATTTGGGAGACCTCTTATCTCTCTGTGACCTATGTAGGCCTGGATTATTTACAAGTACACCTTGTCCTGTGGAGGTTATAGGTTCACCCCCCTTCTCAGACCTTGGTGGCCCCCGTGGACTGTGCCCTGATGCCTGGCCTGCTTGCTTGCCCACCGGGCTCGTCAGGCCAGGACTTTGCTCTCTCTCTAACCTGGTTGACCTGCCTAGTTGCAGGCGACCTGACCCTTCTATTAAGCTGCCATTGTTGGGTAGCTCTGAATGGCCTCTCAAGCCCACACTGGACCTAACGGGAGGCTGGCTTCCTCCACTCCCCAGTTCCATAGCCGGACTGTCTGTTATTTCAGTATTGTCCCAAAACTCAGTTCCCCCTTCCGTTGAACCAGAGGGTCCACTGTCTAAAATTGGCTCTTCTCCCACTTCCCTGTGGCAGTGTCCTTCTCTAGGGACTGTGGCTGTGTTGGGCCAATTGTACTGCTTGTGTGCCAGCTCTCTTGCAATGTTTGAGTTATTAGGATGCTCCCAGTTATTCTCCCTGACTGGAGTGCTGAAAGGTGTACGTGTGTAATGATTATGCCCCCGGGGTGACTCCCTGGCTGAAGTCTGCGCTGTAGCTTGTGCACTAACTGGTTCCCTTGAATTCCTGTTTGGAACACTTGCGGAATCATGCGACAGGCCGTCTGTGGCCTCACTGTGAGAGTCTGAATGCTGCCAACACCCTTCCCTTTGCCCGTAAGGGTCGCCCTCCCCCCTGGAAAAGAACCAGGAGTCTGCAGGTGAGTCCAGCATTGTACGCAGCTGGTCAATATGCCATCGCAGGATGCGGCCGTCTTCCAAGGAGACCTCATAAGACAAAGGGCCTGTAACCTTGCAAACAGTGGCAGGAACCCATAAATGGCCTGGCCCGTAGTTACGGGTCCATACAGGGGCACCCACTTGCAATTGCCACGGTGCCCTGGGCTGTGTACCCCTAGGCGGCAGTCTGTCCGGATGCAACCGGTCAAGTTTAGTAATCAGTTTGCGCCCCCAACGAAGTTCAGCTGGGCTCCTCCCGGTAGAAGTGGAAGGTGTAGTGCGGTAGGAAAGGAGGAAGTCAGCCAACCTGTGATGCCAGTCCCCATAGGTAAGTCTCTTTAAAGCAGTGGTTCTCAACCTGTGGGTCGGGACCCCATTTGGGGTCGAATGACCATTTCACGGGGGTCGCCAAACCACGCTGTCCGCCATTTTTTCCCTTTTCCCTAGCTGTCCTACTCCCTCTTATTGGTGGCCACACCCACTTGGGGGTCACCACAACATGGGGAACTGTATTATGGGGTCACGGCATTAGAAAGGTTGAGAACCACTGCTTTAAAGCATCCTTGGTGATGCGGACCATCCGTTCAGCCATCCCATTGATGGAAGGGTGGAAAGGAGCAGAAGTGGCATGACGAATCATGTTGGCCTGTAAGAAAGCTTAGAATTCGGAAGAAGTGAATTACGGGCCATTGTCAGACACCAAAACATCCGGAAGCCCATGTGCAGCAAAAATTCCCCGCAGTACTTCGATAGTCTTTGCAGTGGTGGTGGACGAGACAGGTACAACCTCAAGCCATTTTGAATAGCTATCAACCAGGACCAAGAAGAATTGACCCTGAAAGGGCCCAGCGTAGTCAATGTGCACCCTAGACCATGGGGACTGTGTTTCCTCCCACCTATGTACAGGAGCCTGAGGCATTTCTGGGCGTGAGCGTTGACAAAGGTGACAAGCATGCACCTTAGCCTCAATTTCCTTATCTAACCCAGGCCACCACAAGTGGCTGCGCGCAAGCGCCTTCATTCAAACAATGCCAGGATGACCCTCGTGAAGGGACCCTAAGACTCTAGACCTCATTAAGGTAGGAATGACAACTCTGTTACCCCACAGCAGACAGTCTTGGAAGGTGGACAACTTGTTCCTTTTTAACCAGAAACTCTGAAACTCAGTACCTGGACAACTCTCTGGCCATCCAGACAAAACCCAGGATAAGACTCGAGAGAGTGTAAGATCCGTGGCTGATTCAGCAGCCACATCCCTGGCATTAAGGGGTGATTCAGGCAGTGCTTGAATTGAAAGAATATTGATTGCTGGGGCAGGGTCAGCCTCAACTACCTGTAAGGGTAATCTACTGAGGCCATCAGCATGGCCCATTTCTTTGCCCGCTTTGTGAATTAAAGAAAAATCATAAGCTGACAGAAAGATTGACCATCTGAGCATTCTGGGAGAGATAATGTGAGGGGTCTGTTTGTTAGTTGTAAACAATCCCAACAAAGCTTATGGTCAGTGTAGACCACAGGTCGGCAACCTGCAGCTCCGGAGCCGCATGCGGCTCTTTGAGCCTTCCCCTGTGGCTCCCAGCCTCCTCTGCCTTTGCAGAGAGAGACAGAGACAGACAAGCGCTTCCCTGCTTCTCTCTCTCTCTCTCTCTCTCTCTCTCTCTCTCTCTCTCTCTCTCTCTCTTTCTCTCTGTGTGTTTGTGTGTGTGTATGTATGTATGTATGTATGTATGTATGTATGTATATATGTGTAAAAGAGAGTGCACTCACAGTGTTCTCCGGGGAGCTGAAAAGCTTTTGGGGCGGAGCTCCTCCCTTTGCTGCATCTCTGCAGGAAGCAGGAAGGAGCTAGCTAGGCCAGCTAGGCTGACTCAGGAATTCTGGGAGTTGAAGTCCATGAGTCATAAAAGAGATGAGGTTGCCTACCCCTAAGCTTGTTGGACAACAGCTTGAAGCTTGCCAGGTGAGCAGCAGATAGGGGAGGGGGGAGAGAAAGAGAGAGAGGGAGGGAGAGAGAGAGAGAGGAAAGCGAGAGAGAAAGAAAGAGAGGGGGAAGAGGAGTGGCAGACCAAGGACAGATAGAGAGGGAGGGAGGGAGAGAGAGACAGAGAGAGAGAGACCCTTTTGACATCTAAAATGAAGATAACACTGCATATATCCTTTTTTTTACCTGTGTGTGTGTGTATATGTGTGTGTGTGTGTACACACACACACACACACATATATACATACATATATACATATACACACACACATACATACGTACGTACACACAAACACACACAAACACACACACACCTATAATAAATGTAAAAAAGGATATATGCAGTGTTATCTTCATTTTAGATATCAAAAGGGTTTTGTGGCTCCCGGTGTTTTGTTTTTGGTGGGGAAATGGGTCCAAGTGGCTCTTTGAGTGTTTTGGGTTGCCTATCCCTGGTGTAGACCGTGAAATGTCTGTCATATAAAAAATCATGGAATTTTTTGATTCCAGCAACAACAGCTAAGGCCTCCCTGTCTATCTGGGCATAATTCCTCTCAGCAGAGGATAAAGTTCTGGAATAATATGCAACAGGAACCTGAGTTCCATCAGGTGTGAGATGGCTGAGTACAGCTCCTACGCCATAAGGGGAAGCATCACAAGCAATGCACACAGGGAGTGTTTCATTAAAATGTGCAAGCACATTGTTAGATGTTAGCAAGGCCTTAACCTTATTGAAGCTTGCTTCGTGTGCTTGTGACCATTCCCACACAGCTTGTTTGTCAAGAAGCCTATGAAGTGGTTCAGCTACATCAGCCTTGTTAGGAATAAATGAATTGTAGAAATTCAAAAGTCCCAGAAAAGCTTGCAGTTCAGCTTTGGACTTAGGTCTGGGAGCTTGTGTGATAGCTTTTAATTTGGACTCAGCAGGATGAATCCCATTGGCATCAATTCTGAACCCCAGAAAATCTGTAGAAGACACCTGTCCACAGGCAACTGTTGGTAAGCCTGAGCTAAATCAAGCTTTGCAAAAATACGCCCCCCTTTGAGGGAAGCCAGAATGTGGCTGACAATAGGCACAGGATAGGCATGTTATTGTAATGCCTTATTGAGCGTGCATTTGTAATATGCACAAATGCGAATATCCCCATTAGCCTTAAGAGGCGTTACTATGGGAGTTTCCATGGACTGGAGTCAACAGGTTCTAAGACTCCTTGCTGAATCAATTTGTCCAATTCAGCATCAATTTTCCCTTTTAAGGCAAACGGTACCCTTCTTGCCTTTACTCTGATAGGAGTGACAGTGGGGTCTAATTTCAAAGACACTGGGGGACCCTTGTATGTGCCCAACTGAGGGCTGAATACATCTGCAAATTCCTTGCAGACTTCCTGTAAGTCTAACGTTTGCAAGCTGTTGAGCCCTGTAACTTGTATTCCCAGGGCCTCAAACCAATTGAGTCCTATGAGACTCGTACGATCACCCCCCACTACCAATACATCTAATGGACCTTCAAAATCCTTATACTGCACGTTAAGGGTGGTCTCCCCCTTAACACACACTTTGGAGTTTTGAAAGTCTGTTAGTACTATGTTAGAAGGCCTAAGCTTGGCCTGGAAACCACTACCAGAACAAATCTTTCTGAATGTGTGAATGGAGATGATTGAAAGTGCAGACCCAGTGTCTAGTTCCATGACCAATGGAACTCCTTGCAATTTCACCCTAAGTGACAGCTTCTTTTTAAGTGGTCTGTGTGTGCCTGTCTTAAAAATGCTTTTTCGTGAAGCACAGAAACCCACCCTGTTTTGGCTGGGGACCCTGGTACCTTTCAGGCGCAATTCTTCTCGGGGTTGTACCTTCTGTCGGCCCAGACACACAGCTGCTATGTGGCCTTGCTTCCCACATGCTCTACAGATTGCAGAACGGAACTTGCGGTCGGTCCTCTTGTGGCGACCTCCACACCCGAAACACTTGGGTACAGGTGAAGACTTTTCTCTGCCTTCCCTCTGCTTTCCTTCTTTGGTTGGGTAGAGATGATCTATTTCTTCATCAGGCTCCTGAGCTTCCTTGAACTCCCTCGTGATATACGGAAACAGCTTCTGGAAAGCTTTTGATGGGCCTCATATTCTTGATTGCCCCTCTTGCTGCCTCTTTTGCAGTAACCTCTCTCAAGGCATCTTGGAATGATATGTCCTCTTTGGCAAAAAGCCTTTGTTGTACATCTCTGTTTCTCAGTCCACATACAAATCTGTCTCTCAGTCTTTTCTCTAAGTCTTTAAATTCGCAATGCTTAGCTGCCCTTCTTAATGCAGCAATGTACTCTTTAGCTGATTCACCAGCCCGTTGATCCCGCTGTTCAAAATTATGTCTCCAAGCAATAACAGACAACTTGGGTTGAAAATGCTCTTTCAGTAATTTCTTAAGATCTGTGTAGGTAACAGATTCAAGAGGTGCAGGGGCTACTAAGTTTTCAGCAATTTCAAATGCATTTTGACCACAAACGCAGAGTAGGGTGGCGGCCTTTAAGCCCTCTTCTCTTACTTGATTAACTCTGAAATAATTTTCTGCTCAGGCCACGTAAGATTCCCATCTTTCGGGATGTGTAATATCAAACTCTGAAAGTTTTCCAATCTTTGCCATTTTAGTAAAGCAGGAAGGGTCTATCAGCCAGCTTACCTCCAATGAAGCTGTATTGGCAGGCAGTTGCTGAATTTAATGCCCTTTCCTCGCTGTGCTGGACTCCAGGGTAAGCTTACAATTGTTTGCGTAATTGCAAGGCCATCCCACCTTCGTCGCCAGTGTTGAGTCCTCGGCTAATGGCAATGACAATGCGAGACATTCTTGATGTTCAGTAACCTTCTTTATTTCTCTTCAGCAGCCCCGTTACAACTCAAGGCAGCACGGACTTCTCAGCCTCTCTTAAGGACGTTTTTCCCCGGGCCAAAAGGCAACATTTAGGCGCGCGCTGGCACCAACCAGTCTGGTCCCGGGCAACTTGCAGCTGCCCGGGACCGTTGCAACGTCTTGAGCCTGCCCTTTTGCAGGCTCAGGACATAACACCAAAGCCTTTGATTGTGTGGATCACAGCAAATTGTGGCAAGTTCTTAAAGAGATGGGAGTACCAAACCATCTTATTTGTCTCTTGAGAAACCTATATGCGGGTCAAGAAGCAACAGTGAGAACTGGACATGGAACCACTGATTGGTTCAAAATTGGGAAAGGAGTCCAGCAAGGCTGTATACTGTCGCCCTGCCTATTTAACTTATATGCAGAGCACATCATGAGAAAGGCAGGGCTAGATGAATCAAAAGTTGGAATTAAGATTGCCAGGAGAAATATCAACAACCTAAGATATGCAGATGATACCACTCTAATGGCAGAAAGTGAAGAGGAACTAAAGAGCCTCTTGATGCTGGTGAAGAAGGAGAATGGAAAAGTTGGCTTGAAACTCAACATTAAGAAAACCAAAATCATGGCATCCAGCCCTCTCAATTCCTGGCAAAAAGATGGGGAAGAAATGGAGATAGTGTCAGATTTTATTTTCCTGAGCTCCAAGATCACCGCAGATGGGGACTGCAGCCAAGAAATTAAAAGATGCTTGCTCCTGGGGAGGAAAGCTATAGCAAATCTAGACAGCATACTAAAAAGCAGAGACATCACCCTGCCAACAAAGTGTTTATAGTCAAGGCCATGGTTTTCCCAGTTACAATGTATGGATGTGAAAGCTGGACTATAAGAAAGGCTGAGTGACAAAGAACTGAGGCCTTTGAACTGTGGTGCTGGAGAAGTCTCCTGTGAGTCCCTTGGACTGCAAGGCGTTCAAACCGGTCAGTCCTAGAAGAGATCGATCCCGACTGCTCTTTAGAAGGCCAGATCCTGAAGTTGAAACTCAAATACTTTGGTCACCTAATGAGAAGGAAGAACTCACTGGAAAAGGGCCTAATGCTGGGAAAGATTGAGGGCAATAGAAGAAGGGGACGACAGAGAATGAGGTGGCTGGATGGAGTCACTGAAGCAGTAGGCATGAGCTTAAATGGACTCCAGAAGATGGTAGAGGACAGGAAAGCCTGGAGGAACGTTGTCCATGGGGTCACGATGGGTCGGACATGACTTCACAATTAACAACAACACTGATTGAAAAGCTCTATAATCGTTTAATGAGTTCAAAATCCTGACTTAAGTATTTCCATACTTTTTACAGCATTTTAAAAATAAAACTTATTTTACAAATGTGTGAAATTGCAGGAGAAAATACAGAACAGCAATTCCTTTCAATTGATTACACCTTAGAAGTAAAACAGGGACATTTATATATAAAATAATAAAGTGACTAAATTAGTAGATCAGGGAAATGCTGTGGATATAGTTTACTTGGACTTCAATAAGGCATTTGGCAAAATATGTCTTGGTAAGATAGAACAATGTGCGATAGACAGTACCACCACTAGATGGATTTGCAGTTGGCTGATCAAACGCACTCAGCATACAGTCCTTAATGGAATTACATCTATATGGAGGGAAATATGCAGTAGGGTACTTCAAAATTCTGTCTTGGGTCCAGTGCTCTTCAACATCTTCATAAATGGTCTAGATGAAGGGACAGAAGGGGAATTCATAAAAATTGCAGATGACACCAAGCTGGGAGGAGGGGGAGAGAATTGCCAACACCTTGGAAGGTAGACTCATGATTCAGAAGGTTCTTGACAGATTTAAGCATTAGGCTGTAGCCAATGAGATGCAATTCTGTAGTGAGAAAAGCAAGGTCCTGTACCTAGACAGGTAAAACTAAATGCACATCTATAGAATAGGTGGTACCTGACTTAACAACAACTTCAAGAAAGATCTAGTGAATCATCACTTAACTTTGAGCCAGTATGGGCTGCAGCTGACAAAAAAGCCAATGCAATCCCTGGCTGCATCAACAGAAGAACAGTAACAAGATCACAAGAATTGATAGCACCTGTTTATATTGCACTAAGAATACTGCATCCAGTTCTGATTCCATGACACAGAAAAGATGCTGAGACACTACGAAGATTGCAGAGAAAAGCAACAAAGGTAAAAAGGGGTCTAGAGGCTAGATGTATGATGAATAGTTAAGAAAATTAGGTAAATCTAGCCTAATAAAGAGAAGGATTAGTGATGACATGATAGCTGTCTTCTGGTACCTGAGGGGCAGTCACAGGGAGGAGGGAGTCAACTTACTGTCCAAAACACCTAAGGGCAGGGTAAGAAGAAAGATGGAAGCTCATTAAACAGGGATCAAATTTGGAACTAAGAAGAAATTTCCTAACAGTAAGAACAATTATTCAATGGAACAGCTTGCCTCTCAACAGTTGTGGATGCTCTATCACTGGAGGTCTTCAAGAAAAGATTAGACAATTATTTGTCCGCTACCCTGCAATAAGCTATTTGACAGTTAGCCTCCAATGTCCCTTCCAAACTTATGTTTCTAAAAATATATAACAATTCTTATCTGGAAGTAAAAACTGGCTGGGCTGTAATATAATCGGTATTAAAATTGCATAGGTAATCTTAATGAGTGTTATGGTTCCAGCTAACGAAACACTTCAAAGAACTTCCAGGCATTGATTTCCCTAAGTCTTTTATTGCTTCAGAATGTCGGCACAGGCATAACGGAAGGTTTATGCTAAGATCTATGTTCTCTTCCTCTGAGCAGTTAAATTATCAGCATGTTCCCTCCCTAAATTAGCTGTCATATATCACATTATCCAATTAGTGTGAAGGTCAAAGGTTTCCTTCCTCTTTCTTTCCCGGGCTGTACCCCCACCCTCTTCTGCTCTGTGTTAACCCCAAAAATACCAGACAGTTCTGCATATTGTCAAAGCAAGAATATACAGTATTTGCAGCGTTGACATGCTACAATGGAAATCTGGGTGAATTTTCCCTAAAAGTCTAGGGAGTTTTAGTTCTACTGTGACTGAGTTGATGATCCTTACTATGGGGAAAGGCCCCAAGAATTTTAGTCCCAATTTCTTGCTGGGCAATTTGAGGCGTAGATATTTAATTGACAGATAGACTTTTTCCCCAACTTGGAATGTTCTTTGGGGAGCCCTCTTTTTATCAGCCTGCTTTTTATAGGTTTCAAAAGTCTTTTTTAAAGCGGTTTTTGTATTTTTCCAAACTTCTTCCCACCCTCCTCACCCACTGATCAAGTGTCTGGGAAGCGGAGGGCAACTGAGGATATTCAGGTATTGGGCTGAGCTCTTTTCCTGTGGCCAATCTCCTTGCTGTGGCTGTTCTCCCACCAGCTGCTGATCTCCTGGCTTCTGTACCACCCCAAGGCATTGCAAGGCCTCTATTAGCTGTGGCAAGTTCAGAGGACATGGATCAGCCACCTGCTGGGGAACCCAATCTCCCCATTGCTGCAGAGGACTCAGGCTGGGATTCTCTCTCTCTTCAGGGCTGGAGTCCCTGGCAGGAACATCTGCAATGGAAGGGCTGTAGGCTTCATTCTGTAGGAATTGATTTCTGGTTTTCATCTCTGAGTTTTGAAATCTTTCCAGTGACTCACCCACAACTCTGTTATCTCTCCATTCTGCTTTTGAAGTCTTTGCTCTCAGCTGGGAAGTCTGCCAGATTCCTCTCTCCCCCGGCTTGACAGCTGTCGCTTCCCCCCCCCCGGGGAAACTGTTGCAGCCAGGGGGCTGGCCTCAGGCAATCTTTCTCCATAATGAGATCTTCCCCGAATCTTTACCAGCTCCTCTCAAGTCTAGAGCAGTGGTTCTCAACCTTTTTAATGCCGCGACCCCCAACCGGTTGTAAGTCGAGGACTACTCAACCAATCATAAGTAGAGGACTACTCAACTGGTGCAGCACCGTTTGCAGAATGGGACTTTTGGCGGGCTCAGCAGGGCAGAGACAGCCTGGACAATTCCTATTGGCTTTTGAAAGCCAATAGAATTAGACTCTATTCAAGAGAGTCTATTCTATTGGCTTTCAAAAGCCAATAGAATAAAAGGGAGTAGCACAGCTAAGGAAAAGGGGGGGGAAATGGTGGACTACGTTGTTTGGCGACCCCCGTGAAATGGTCGTTCGACCCCAAATGGGGTCCCACAGGTTGAGAACCACTGGTCTAGAGGCAGTGGATGGAGTTCGGGACCCCAGGTCATTTGAAAAGGATTTGGATCTTAGCATGTTGTTATGGGTCCGGCTAACAAAACACTTCAAAGAACTTCCAGGCATTGATTTCCCTAAAAGTCTTTTATTGCTTCAAAATGTCGGCACAGGCATAACGGAAGGTTTATGCTAAAATCTAAGTTCTCTTCCTCTGAGCAGTTAAATTATCAGCATGTTCCCTCCCTAAATTAGCTGTCATATATCACATTATCCAATTAGTGTGAAGATCAAAGGTTTCCTTCCTCTTTCTTTCCTGGGCTGTACCCCCCACCCTCTTCTGCTCTGTATTAACCCCAAAATTACCAGACAGTTCTGCATATTGTCAAAGCAAGAATATACAGTATTTGCAGCGTTGACATCGAGTTTCTGTTTTTCTTTTTATTTATCTTATCAGAAAATGCACTGAATGTGAGCCATTTCTATGTTTAAAAGTAGTCTTTGTTTAGCAACAGCCTCATTAAGTAATTGTTTGCAATTTACAATGGTGAAAAAAAATAACTCTGACCAATCCTCATATTTACAATCTTCACAGGTCTGTAAAGCAAAGGAAAGGTAAAGTAAAATCATAAGCACAATTGCAGTTTTACTTAGAGACCACTTTGCTTAACAACCAATTGTAGCTAAACAAGGACTGGCTCATCGTTTCTCTTCATACAGTAAAGTACCACTCACTTAGCCTTGAGAAACATGATATCATAAAAAAAAATGCTGTCATCATTGCCAATCCATACCCTGCCTCAATGGCTTCTGTGCTGGTTTGTCACCAGAAGGTGGCCTCCCAATTTCAGGTGTACAGAACATTTTAATCCAAATCAATCATTACATTTTTCTGAACTATCCACCATCTTTCTGAATGTCACCAAAAAGAAAAATCCACCAATCAGAACATTTGCAAGTTTAGCCAACTGTCAAAATGTGGAGCCGCTACCGTATAAGGCAGGAGAGGTCTCCTGCTTTTTTTTTTTAATTGAAAATTTTTTAAGTTTTACAAAAAAGTTCCCTTCCCCGAACCCTCCCAACCCTCCCCCGACCTTCCCAGAGCTGAATACAGGCTTAATTAAAATTTTTAAAAAATCTTAAAACGCATATAAACCATAAGCGAATCTAAATACATTAATTAAACAAATTATAAAATAGTTAACAACAATATATAAGGAAAACAAGAAGAAAGAAAAGAAACAGAAAAAGAAAAGATAAAATAAAAAAGGAAAATAAAAAATTAAAAAAAATATCTATAAAATATCTAAAACTTTAAATATGAATTATTCAAAAACTAAATAATATTTTTTATATCCAACTTATATTGTATGAAATCTATCCATCTTTTCCATACCAGGAGGTACTTCTCTTGCGATTGATCTTTCAAGAAAGCCGAAATCTTTGCCATTTCCGCCAAATAAGAAACTTTAGGAAACCATTCTTGCAACGTAGGCAAAGATTCCTTCTTCCAACATTGCCCTACTAACAACCTGGCCGCTGTAATTAAATTTAACATCAATATAGTCTCTTTACTATCACAATCAGAAACAATACCTAACAAAAACAATTGTGGAGTAAATTTTATCCTTCTTCTAAAAATTCTTTGGATATTCCACCATATCTTAATCCAAAAAGCTTTTATATTTTTACATGACCACCAAATATGATAATAAGTAGCTTCCGAACATCCACATCTCCAACATTTAGGCTGCAAGTCAGGATACATACGAGACATTTTTTGTGGATCAAGACGCCATCTATAAAACATTTTATAAAAATTTTCCCTTAAATTTTGGGCTTGTGTAAATTTAACATTCCTCACCCAAATAATTTCCCAGGTATCTAATGGAACCGGTTCATCAAAATTTTGTGCCCATTTAACCATACATCCTTTAACTAATTCTGCTTCTGAATCCAGTTCTACTAACACCCCATAGATTCTCTTAATATGAGTTTGTCTTTGATCTTTTATTTGTTTTAACAAATTCTCATCTTCTCTAAGCAGACCCACGTTACGATCTATCTTCCACCTCTCCACTATTTGTCTATACTGAAACCATGAGTAAATAATATCTTCTTGTGTTAAATCTTCCAAAGATTTTAATTGCCAGTTTTTACCATCCCATCTAAGTAATTGTGCATAAGAAACACTATCCATCTTAACTCCTCTCCTTATCCCCTCTATCGCATGCCAGGGTATAGCCCATGATGGAATTTTAAAATCACTTCTATAATATTTCTTCCAAACCCGAAGTAAAGAAATCCTTATGAGATTTAAAAACCCTATCAACCTTTTTATTAAAAATTAAATAGGCATGCCATCCATAAAGTAAATCCCAACCCTCCAAGAGGAGTATTTCTACATTTGTTAAATTAACACAATCACTAATTAATGTTAAAACCACAGCATCATAATACAATTTCAAATTCGGTACCTTGAGTCCACCTCTCTCCCGAATATCTTGTATAATTTTAAGTTTTACTCTTGGTTTTTTCCCTGCCCAGATAAATTTATTGATACCTTTCTGCCATTCATTTAAATTAACCTCATTCTTTAAAATAGGTATCATTTGAAATAAAAAAAGAAACTTTGGCAGAACATTTATTTTAATCGCTGCAATTCTCCCCAAAAGAGATAATTGCAGCTTCTCCCAATTTTCCAAATCTCTTTGTATTTTGACCCACAGCCTTTCATAATTATTTTTATACAATTTTGCATTAGAAACAGATAAAATAACCCCCAAATATTTTACCTTATTAACAACCTCAAAATCTGTCAACCTAACCAAGGTCTCCTTGTCCAGATTGGTCATGTTTTTAGGCAATATTTTAGTCTTATTATTATTAATTTTAAAACCCAAAACCTGTCCATACCGATATATCAATTGTAATAGCTCTATTACAGAATCAATTGGTTGAGATAAAGTAACAACCAAGTCATCTGCAAAAGCCTTTAATTTATATTCTTTTTTATTAACTTAAGAGGTCTCCTGCTTTTACTGGACAGCTCATCTAGCTTGCTTTCAGCTTTCCAAGTGGGCATATTTTGACAGCGAGTTTGTAATCTTTTCAAAGAACACTAAAGCCACACTCAAAACTGTAGAAAAACTGTTCCATAGTGCATGGGGGGGGGGGAGATGCCTGAGAGTGGTTGCCCTGGAGTTGCTATTTTGTCTTAATTTTTGAAGTCCAGCAGACAAGTCATCTGTGGATGGTGAAAGATAGTCAAAATGGAGAAAAATCTGTACTTCTCAATCCATCACTTCCAGTATAGTATTATAGTGTAATGTACAGTATAAGATAATCCATAGTCTCCATAGATAGAGCTGAAGAGCCCAGTGTTAAATAGCTGAGGTTTCTGATTCTCCAAAATAGAAAGGCCCTGAGGACAAGGCCTAAAATTTGGAAGGAAGACATGCTAAAATCAGCATAAAACGACCACTGTTAGATTGAAGATGAAATGTACCATTGGCAACAACCAGTGGTGGGATTCAAATATGTGAACAACCAGTTCTCTGTGTGGATGCCACTTCCGGAAGTCCATTCTGGCCCTGGGCAACAAAAAATTAGCTACCAGTTCTGCCAAAGTGGTGTGAATCGGCTGAATCCCACCACTGGCAACAACCCCTCATATTTTTCACATCTTGAAGCTGACAATGATCACAATTGGCCTAAGGGGGAAAAATACCTCTTAACTTAGAACAGCCGAATATAATATAGTATTTGCTCAATTATAGATTAACAACAAGTAAATAATAACCATAACCATAGAAGAGTTGAAACGGACCTTGGAGGTCTTTTAATCCAACCCCCTGCTCAGGCAGGAAACCCTATACCAGGGGTAGGCAACCTCTGCCCTATACCATTTCAGACAAATGGCTGTCCAGTATCTTCTTAAAAACTTCCAGTGTTGGAGCATTCACCACTTCTGGAGACAGGTTGTTCCACTGGTTAATTGTTCTATGTTCTAAATGTACTGTACATTGCCTCAAGTTTAAATTAAAGACCAAATATGGGTCTAGGCTATAAAAACATTTATTTATTTATTTACCCTTCAGTCACCCTGAGCCATAGAAATTCAGTATGTGAGTTTGGGACCATCATTTATCCTCAGCCCAACCAAAGGTTGCTGTGCAGGGTTGTGAGAAAAATGGGAGGACAGAGCACTACTGTATGTACATTGCCTCAAGTTTAAATTAAAGACCAAATATGGGTCAAGGCTATAAATACATTTATTTACCCTTCCTATATATATACACAACAGTATCTGTCAAGCTTCCTTTTCCTTCATAATACAAAAATCTGTCTTACATGAAAAAGTCCACAGCTCAGAGTTGTCTGGGCTTAATGGCAGCTAATGGACTTCAGCAGGGCCATTATCGAGGCAAAGATTAACCGTCTATCATGGCTTCCTATAACTCGGGCGCCTTCCTCATCTGTTAATTCGCATTTTCTTTGTCCGTTCCATTCAGTAAGTCTTATTTCACCAATTTCATGCTTATTAAAAATACAGGCATATAAACGGCGCATAAATCGATTACTTCACGCGGATTAGAAGTGTATAATGACAACGGTATTTAACCGCAGGGAAGCGGATCAAAAGCTCTCTCCCTTTCTGTTCCCCTGGTCCAAAACCCGGACATTTCACGTGTGGGCGAAGCCTGTTGGAGTCCGAGTTCCAAGAAGCTGTTGCTGGAGGGCGCGCGAAGACCTTTTCCTTGGCCCGCTTCAACCGCCTCGCTACTCTTTCCAGCCTCCTCCGATGCGGACGGCGAGCGGGAAAAGAGGCCGCCATTTTCTTCCTTGCCAGGATGATTAACCCGAGTTCCCCATTCGCAGTCATTTCTCTTTTTTCTCTGGCACTGTTCTGCGTGGCCTCTTCCTTTGCGAAGGATGGACAAGGTGAGATTACCTTCTCCCGCCTTCGGTAGTGGGTTGGGCGGGCGCTTAGCCTGGGCAGGTTCGGCTCATGACATTTCGGGGCGAGGTAGGCGAGCCTAACTACGCCCGCAGGCCACAACAGCAGCCTGAGCGGAAGGCGTGGGCGTCTCTTAACTCGCAAACCCAAATAGCCAGCTGATTCATCTGAAGTGGATATACGTTCAGGAACATATTGTGGAAACTGGCTGGCTTTCTTTTTTAGCTTAAGTTGGACCTTCATAGAATCATAGGGCTGGAAGTGAGTTCAGTGTCTTCTAGTTCAACCCGCAGCTGAAGGCACAAGCATTATACCACCCCAGTCAAATGGTTGTTCGATCTATTCTT
Source organism: Crotalus tigris (assembly GCF_016545835.1). NCBI lineage: Eukaryota > Metazoa > Chordata > Lepidosauria > Squamata > Viperidae > Crotalus > Crotalus tigris. The sequence goes on from NW_024096981.1 coordinate 202,273, forward strand.
GAAAATCTCCAGTGAAAAAGCATCCACAACTCCAGGAGGAAAGCTATTCCATTAATTAATTCCTCTCACTATCAGAAATGTTTTCCCCCTTATTTCTAGGTTGGATTTCTCTTTGACAGGCTTCCACACATTATTTCTTGTCCTGTCCTCTGGTGCACTATAGAATAAGTTAATCCCCTCTTCTTTGTGACAGCCTGTCAAGTACTGGAAGACAGCTATCTTGTCCCTCCCAATCCTCCTCTTCAATAGGCTAGATAAGCCTAACTCCCCCAACTATTCATTGTACAATTTAGCCTCCAGACCCTTTGTTGCTCTTCTGTGCAAACTTTCCAGGATCTCGGTATCCTTTTTGTATCATGCTGATCAGAACTGGAGCAAGACTGCACAAGCTAGGCAGGTAGTCCTCGACTTATAACCTCGAATTATAACTATTTGTTTAGTGAGTGTTTGCAACATTTGAAAAAAGCGACTTATGACCATTTTTCATACTTAAGTCTGTTGCAGCATTGAGACCCAGGCCAAGACAATAACTTGAAAAACATCTGAGACATGCCTCTTCTTAGTTCAAATGAAGATAAGGTTAGGGAACATTTCAGACTTGCATGATCCTGTACTATAACTATTATAATAATGTGGCTGATGGGGAGGAACAGGGAAGAGACTTGTTATCATTACCTGAATCTTGGCCTCAGCCTCTGCACTAAAGATCAGGAGAAGGTAGATGGGAAGAATTTCCCCCTCCTTTTCATTTCCCCCACTATAGTTTGATATAATTGAGGAGTCCAAAACTAGTATTTTCTACTGTTTTGATCCTCATGATTATTGATTGTGGCTTGACCATGGAGACTACTGCTCAACCTGAAATCCCATGCCTTTTGCAAAGAATTACCTGATGCAGCCAATTGAAATGGGAGGTTGTGATTTTCTTAGTGAAAAGTAGTGAGGGGGATTGAATTAAGGGATTTGGTGCCTAATAAGTGTCACGTGATCATCTTCTGACAAGCAAATCAATGGGGAATCTAAATTCATTTAACAACCATGTTACTAACTTAATAACTGTGGTGATTTACTTAACAAATGTGGCAAGAAAAGTCATAAAATGGGGGACAACAAATTTCTCAGCAACATAAATTTTGGGCTAAATTCTGTTGTAAGTCGAGGACTACCTGTATGTACTTATTTTTCAATCCTCAGGAATATGTTACCCTACTGAGCACCATTTCAATGGTATATTGTAAGACATAAGTCATGCCCAGTGTACTGCAATGCATGGCTGTCCTTTAATGTAGAATATTATGTTCCATACATCAGTGCTCCACAAACTTTTTCTTTATAACCCAAAATTGTTGATCAAAATGTAATTTATGCAGGTTTGGGAGCACTGCCATATAGTATAATCTAGTACAGTGGTTCTCAACCTTTTTATACCGGCAACCCCGGTCATAAGGACGCACCACGCATGCGCGGCATGCCGCGCATGTGCGGTGGCGCCCCATGCGTGCTGCGCATGCACGGTGACATCCCCATGAGTGCCACGCATGCGTGTTGCCCCATGTGCGTGCGCATGTGCAGCGGCGCCATGCGCAGTGCACATGCAGGATGACATTCCTACGCGTGGCGCGCATGCGCGGCGGTGTCCCATGCGCGCTGTGCATGCGCGGTGGCACCATGCACGGCGCCCCCATGCGTGGCGCCACCCCTGTGTGCGGCACGCATGTGCGGCGGCGCCCCATGCACGGCACGCATGTGTGGCGGTGCCCATGCGCGGTGCGCATGCGTGTGATGTCCCCATGCGTGATGGTGCCCCCATGTGCAGCATGCATGTGCGGCATCCCATGTGCGGCCCATTGTGCAGCGGGCGGGCGGCCATGCGTGGCATTGCCCCCATGTGCAGCACGCATGCGCAGCGCTGCATTCCCATGCGCAGCATGCATGGGCGGTGCAGTGCACATGCGCGGTGCCGCCAGCTGAGAAAAAATGGCGGGTCGCGTTGTTTGGCGATCCCCGTGAAATGGTCGTTCGACCCCAAATGGGGTCACGACCCACAGGTTGAGAACCGCTGATCTAGTAAGACTGAGCTATAAGTGGACATGAAAATCCATGTGGTACACGTGGTCCTTCTAGAGTTCTTCAGAAACAAAATGGTAATATCTTCAAAAGGAGTTCAACTTCTGATAATTTCATGTAGTTATATTGGTAGCAGTGTAGGAGGAGTTTGACACTGCCTTTTTTCAGGATTCTTTGTTTGTTTTACTTAATGTAACTTATGGCACTGGAATTCTTAGAAGGTTCCCCTCTCTATATCAGCATGGCCCACAGGTCAGCAACATGTGGCTCCGGAGCCGCATGTGGCTCTTTGAGCCTTCCTCTGCGGCTCCCAGCCTCCTTTGCCATTTGCAGAGAGAGACAGAGACAGACAGAGACAGAGAGAGAAGCAGGAAAGCACTTCCCTGCTTCTTTCTCTGTCTCTCTCTCTCTCTGTGTCTCTCTGTGTGTGTTTGTGTGTGTGTAAAAGAGAGTGGACTCGCGGTGTTCTCCGACAAGCTGAAAAGCTTTTGGGGGCGGGGCTCCTCCCTTTGCTGCATCTCTGCAGGAAGCAGGAAGGACAGGAGAAAGCTAGCTAGCCCAGCTATGCTGACTCCGGAATTCTGGGAGTTGAAGTCCATGAGTCATAAAAGAGCCCAGGTTGCCTACCCCTGAGCTTGTTGGAGAACAGCATAAAGCCAGCTTGCCAGGTGAGCAGAAGATCAGAGAGAGGGAGGGGAGAGAGAAAAAGAGAGAGAGAGAGAGGGAGAGAGAAAGAGAGAGAGAGAGAGAAAGAAAGAGAAAGAAAGAAAGAAAGAAAGGAAAGAAAGAAAGAAAGAAAGAAAGAAAGAAAGAAAGAAAGAAAGAAAGAAAGAAAGAAAGAAAGGGGGGAAGAGGACTGGCAGTCCAAGGGCAGAAAGAGAGAGAGGAAGGGAGAGAGAGAGAGAGAGAGAGACAGAGAACGAGACCCTTTTGACATCTAAAATGAATAATAAAGATTAAAAGGGATATACGCAGTGTTATTTTCATTTTAGATATCAAAAGGGTTTTGCGGCTCCCAGTGTTTTGTTTTCAGTGGGAAACGGGTCCAAGTGGCTCTTTGAGTGTTTGGGGTTGCCTACCCCTGGCATGGCCCAATCCTACTTAATTTCCAAGTCCATTCAGAATCAGCCTGATGCTGCAATAGTTTCAGTCAGAGGTATGTGGTTGTATTTCCATTAAAATCTATTATATTTTAAGTTACTGGGCTTTGCTACGAAATGGGTTTTGAATTTGTGTCCACTTATTTGTTCCCTGAAACTGTGTTTAGCAAGAGAACAGTGTCAGAGCATGCCCAATCTTATTGCGCTGAGGTAACCCAGGAGTAAATACAGTAAACAGTGGTCTATATTAAATGGTGGTTTATATTACACTATCTACAATATACACTAGAAACAATTTACATACACATAATATACAGCAAATGCCAACACACAGCAATTACAGCAGGAAATAGATGAGAGAGAACACAGCAGCAAAAGCCTTCCCTTTTATACTCAGGCTCTTAAAGGGATACAGACACCTGCTGAGTCATTCCTATCATTGCATCATCCACCTTAATATTAAATCAGCTGGTTAGCCTTTAAATCATTATCCTGACACTCCTCCCATTTAAAGCTAAACAGCTGTTAACCCAAATGCTTTTACATTTACATTTGCCTGTATTTAAAGCTTAATCAAAATATTAGCTTGAACAATTGAACAATTTTTCTCTCTGTATATTCCTGCCTTATACTGCAGTTCATTATTGTGTCCTTGCATTTATCTTTTTCTATTTGAGGTAGAAATATCTTACACTGTATGCTCTAACCCCACTTACTATGAATCAATTAGGACAGTGATGGCGAACCTTTTAGAGATCAAGTGCCCAAAAACCGCCCTGCCTCCCATCCCTGCCCCGCCCATGCCACCCCCACCTGCAGGGCCACCCACTGCCTTCACGGCCTACCGCAGCAGATCACCCAGGCAGCTCTACAGTGCCATGGTGGCCACGCCCTCCACCTGCGCCCCGCAGCATCATCTGCACACGACAGGGTGCGAGGGCGGAGTGTTGTCCCTGCTGCTTAGCTGCCATGTCCTTGGCTGCGCTGCTCTGCGCGGGCCGCACCCAGGGGCAATTCTCCCCTAGGGGGGCTGCTGGTGAGGAGAAGGGGACTCCAGGGGGAGCCTGGGCTGGGGCAACGGCGCGCATACCCACAGAGAAGGCTCCAAGTGCCGCCTCTGGCATGTGTGCCATAGGTTCACCACTATTGTTCTATGATGATACCTTTAATATGGGGGTAAGCAATTAATTTTCTAAGGGGCCACATGCAAAACTGGGACTGTTATGGAGGGCCAAGCCAATAGGGTTGCCATTACTGTAGCTCCTGCAGCAAGTTATTATATATAATGATTTTCAGAAATAGACTAAAAATATTTATGGAAATCAACTTCCTGATTCTTTTTGACTATGTATGCCTGTGGGTGTGTGTACTGTATGAATTTATGAGAAAAAAATGCCAACTGAGAAGTCTGATTATTCAGAGAAACCCTAACGTTTGCATTTATAAACTTACATGGTATCTAACTATTGGGATTTCATTTCTAGAGTGCGGAACAAGGCCTGCTATAAGCACATCAGGGAGCCGGATTGTAGGTGGACATGAATCTGAGGAAGGGGCGTGGCCATGGCAAGTTAGCCTTCAAGTATATAAGCATGGCGGAGGATTTATCCATTTATGTGGTGGAACTTTAATTAATAACCGCACAGTACTGACAGCTGCACACTGCTGTACAACAAAAATGTATGTATTACCTATTCCTATATCTTTTTTATAGATTTTAATGTAATAAAACTACATGGATAAAAAGTAGGTGCTAAATTTAGAAATATATATTTTGAAATATTTATTTTGAAATCATCTTCTTCACCTGAACTGTTTTGAGTGAAGGGGCTACCATTTTCAGTGCTCTTGATAGTTTCTTGTGGCTGCTTTCAAAGCTTTCTTCTCCAATCAGCTGGCTGTCTGGAGACTCCAAACTCCCTTCTGACTCTTGCTACCCTTTGGGAAGCCAGTCCCTGTATGCAAATGTGGCAGCTTCAGGACAAATATGCCAAAACCTTTCTTTTGCTTTAACCGCCTCTTCCCTCCCCCTGAAAGCCACATTTGTCCAATAAAACAAAAAACAAAAAAAGCTGGGAGGGTCAGACTTGTTGATCTTTCTTCCTCTCCCCTTTAGGTGCTAAAACTAAACTCTCCACCTCTGCCCTCAATCTCTGTCCTTTTTAAAAACCTTGACTCCAGACTGAAGAGTAGAGGAAAGGAAGTAAGCAAGCAAAGAAAATCTTTCTGCAGCCTTGAGAAGCTGAAGAAAAGCCTTAAGAGCAGAAATGTCCAGCAAAGAGCCACAGCAGAAGCTGGGTCCTAAAGAGAGTCAGAGACGCTTCCAAGCTCTTTGCTTGCTTGCTTCCTTCCTTTCCTCTACTCTCAGGAGATTGGGTTTTGAAAAATGGATAAATCTATGGGTCTAGTAATGTAGTGAATTGTGGATGCTTTTACTGCCAGCACTTTTTTAAGCTGTTCCATATTAGTTTGATGATAGCAATACCAACAATACCCCCAGCTGTTCTTATTGCTGAAACAGAATTGGACTTAGCAATGTGAGCAATGAAAGTATTCTAGAACATCTTTGTGTTGCTTCCAAGTCAGGGAAATATATCTGCATTAATAAGACGGGTAATCTTAGGTAGAGAACAGAAAAGATTATTGCATTGAGAGAGAAACCTGTAAGAAATAAAAACTAAAAGCAAGCAAGTTAGATAAAGGAAGTAAGTTAGTTACTACCAAGTTGTTGATAATAATAGGCCTATTCAGTCGATGTGTGTTTTCATCTGCATTTTCAGGGCTTTTTGAGTTTTTTAAGGGTGTTCTCACAATAATACTGTATATACTTGTAAATAAATTGACTCTCAAATTTCTATCCAAAATACCATAAAAATACACAAACCCACATTTTTCATCATGTTTTTGTTAAGAATTCAAGGATCTACTTAACCATAAATGGACTTATCTGCAGGTATAGACAGGTGCTTGTGAAAAGGTTTTACTGTACATGCCAAGAGTCTTCAAACTTGGCCCTTTTATGACTTGTGGACTTCAACTCCCAGAATTCCTCAGCCAGGCACGCTTGCTGAGGAATTCTGGGAGTTGAAGTCCACATGTCATAAAAGGGCCAAGTTTGAAGACCCCTGGTATATGCCTACATAAAAGCCATCAAAGGATAAGCTGAGTGCAATTTTTAGGTGTATTTTGGCACCTAAGATTTTCGGCTTCTCCACAAGTATCTGAAGTACGTAATAATATTTTTAAAGCACTATTTCTAAAAATGTATGTGAAGATAAGCTCCATTTAAGGTAGGAATTTTAGGAATATAGAGATACGAAGAATGTCTCTGTGTTTTTTTAGATTTCTGTATAAGCCACAAAGCTTTTCCAAACTTAACTCAGGTTATTGTTATTTATTATTGTTGTTATTTATTAGCAAATCCAAATAAACTCTGGGCAGTGAACAATAAAACTCAAACATATATAACTAATACTGATTTGATTTGATACTGTAAGCCACCAAGAGGTCTATAGATGGTAATATGCCCTGTTCCAAAAAAGCATTAAATATCTCCCAGATACAGCCATTCACACTCCACCTGGCCATCCAAAGGAAAACATGGATCAAGACTACAAGTGGCAGAATTCAAACTCTAGAAAATCCTGTTCACATCCTTGTATTCTAGAAACCCAAAAATACCAGATTATTATACAGAAATTATTATTCTGTCTTGTTCTCCACTACAGCCTTTGTCTACTATAGACTATGTCCAGCCCAAGTACTTTGGCATATATTACTTTGGCATGTATAGAGTTACTCTCTCCCACCCATCTTTCCCTAAAAGGATCTTCATTACTCTGAACAGACCACTAGATGGGAATCTGTGGATACAATAAGCACAAGAGGGGGAAAACATTATGTTACTCTTATTGTCATTGGGTAGCCTGAAACCTGAGCTTATACTTAATGATAACTTTTTTTGTTGGGCGGGGGAGGAGGAAGGAGGAACCATTGCTCTAGCTATTTTTTCAGTTGCTTCATTTGCCTATGTACATAATTAAATGAAGGAATTGCCAGGAATTGGTAACTAGGCAGAGGCTGCACTGGAGCAATTTCATCTAGTACTCTGCTTGCCTCTGTTTTTGACTGATTAACTATGTCCATAATGTTACTGCTTGCCAAATTGCCAAGAAAATCTCCCAAACCCGTCTGGAACCCTTGATCAATTAGGTCAGTGATGGCGAACCTTTTAGAGACAGAGTGCCCAAACTGCAACCCAAAACCCACTTATTTATCGCAAAGTGCCAAGTCTGCATCAGCATTGTGGTGCCCTCAGGGGAAGGGCATGGGGGCATGGCCCACTGGGTGGGCATGGCTGCGGTGATCATGGCAGACTGGGTGGGCGTGGCTGGAGTGGGCTTGGCCACCTCGATGTTGCTCATGGAGGGGATGCCTGCGGGGGCCGGGCAGGTTTGGGGGAGATCCAGGGGGTCTCTGGCAGATGGGACAGTGGGCAGGAGGCCCAGCATAGATGGGGGAGAGGCACTCAATCCTAGCTGGGACTGGGGGCCATGGCGCCGATGAGGATCCAGCTTTCCCTGCTCGGGGTGGCCTTTGGCTTGCTGGGTATGGGCGTGCTCTACCACCTCTACTCGATCTTGCTAGCTGGCTGCTTTGCCTCCTTTGTGCCTGGTGGGGCTGCTGCTCTGGGCGGCAGCAGCGGCCTAATGGACCTGCGCAAGCTGCTGGCAGCGGTGGTATGTGTTGCGTCCTTGGCGGGAAAACAGACACGAGAAGCAGCTGGAGTTCTCAGGTTCTTTTATTCAGCGTTCAGCTTACAGGAAGATGGCTTCAGCTCAGCCCAAACGCCTCACAGCCTCTTATATAGGCAACTCCCGGGTAAATGGGTTACTTTTCCCACGCCAGCACCCGCGCATGCGCACGGCGCTGGCGACAGCCTGTCTGGTCCCGGGCGGCTTTGCACCTGCCCGGGACTGCCTGCAAACGCCCGAGCCGTTTGCAAAGGCTCGGGACATAACACCCCTTTCCCCCGGGCTAAAACTACTACCAACATATAACATTTATTTTATATGACATTTTGCTCCCCAGTGCTCCCCACTGTTTTACTGGCTTTTGTCTTGCCACATGTTTGTAATCTTCTAGGTACTTGGAGA